>NC_056730.1:972355409-972555409 GCF_019279795.1 Protopterus annectens | reverse complement strand
ACAGATCTCCTAAATGTGGAATTATTTAGATGACTTACTTTCTGCAGAAATTGTGCATATTTACTGAAACTGGTGGATTGTAGAGGTTTGAGTAGACTTTTATGATGGAAATGTTCTGAATTGGACAGTTTTGTCATTATTGGTGCATGTGTTTTGTTTCATTGTTTACTGGAAAAATGTCCAAAACAAATTTAAAACATCATCTAACAACTGTACTGTATTATACAAGGAATATAATTTGATACAATCAGGAAGGTGTATCAAAGAACACATGTATGTTTCGTGTGCAAGGGGCCTATGATTTGAAAACAGCCCATAGTTAATCTTTATCTGCCACTGGCCAGATGTATTTTCTTTGAATGTGGGTTTCAGTGCTGTTTCAATGTATGTGAGTTTCAAGGGCAGAGAAGTTTTAATGCTAAGTCTGTTTTTCATTGTGAGACTGCATTGCTTTGTTTAGCAGATGTCTATTAGTGTTTGTGCTGTAAAATGTAAAATAAAACTTTTAAATGAAATCCAAATCATCGTAGAAGTAAAGCAGTATGCACGTTACAGTGCTTATGGTAAATGGGGTGAAATAGCCAAGTAATGGGACATTGGAATGGCTGCAGGGAGGAGGCCCCATTCCACCATGATTTTGTGAGGGAGAAAGGGCAGCAAACTCAAAGACAGCCCCGGCTGAACTATACCTCTCAACTATCCAGAATTTCACAGAATTAATACATTTTTGCTCTTTATTTTTGGTTTGCTCCTCGTAAAATTTGTGGTTTTCTGGAAAATCATTTAGGAATGAAGCCACTAAATAATAACAGACATTGAGTTTCAGACTTCATACCCTTCAGAAGAATGCATGCTAAAGCAAGACCTGTTATTCTTTCAAATGTCTAAGTTTATACAACAGCAATTTTTAGTACTGTCTGTATGTTCTCCCAATATATTTGGCCTTGTCCAGATTTTCTGCGTTAAGAGGTACGTCCATATAAATCGCTTTATAGAATTAGGTATATCCAAACCTCTCAACTGTCCACAACTTAGGCTCAAAATGTTGCTCTCCCCCCAATAATCCCTCCGTAAAATGGCAATTTTGGAAGAAAATGTGGAGGGTTTACAATTAAGAAATAATTGTAATGATCAGAGTTATAGATTTCTTCAGAAATGCATGTAGATTTTCTTATTTTGTCAGGTGCTCAACTTAACATTACTAATATTAAAAAAGTGTCCCTTCTTTGACAGGTTCCCAGCTGTATTGTGTGGCTATTTTTATATTTTTGTATCACATTTCTGATCTGTTTTTCATAAAATTGTGTTTTTTGGCAAATTAATGCCAAATCATTAAAGTTTGAAGTTAAAAAACAATGACAGACATTTGAGTTTCAGATTTCATACCCTTCAGAAAATTCATACTAATGCAAGACCTACTATTCTGTTATCTTTCTAAGAGCAATATTTAAAAATTGTCCTTATTTTTAGGCCTTTGTCCCACTTCTATTTATGGCTTTGTCCAGATTTCTTGCTCTGAGGTTGAGATGTGTGACAAATGTGTCAGGGCCATCACTGTCAGCCAGAGACATTTTAATTTGCGACATGCTTGTTGCAACCCACTCCCCCATGTTGTGACTCTGGATGTGTCCAAGCAAGGCAAGGAGCAGTTATGCAGTGTAAGTGTGCAGAGTATCCCCCATCCAAGGTAGACACAAGTACTACAGTGGCTTTTCATCTCTCCTTGATTTTGCAAAATGTTCTGTTTTTTGTCATATTTTTTATACTGTTGATTTATGCTTATTATTCAGAAAATGCATGTCGTTGCACTGCCTGTTGGTCTGTGTTTAAGTAGCAGTGCCGTAATGACCATCAGTTAAGCTTTTCTGAGATTGTAAGATGGCAAGTAAGCTTTAATAAGCATACTGTTAAATAATTACCAACACTGAAAACCTTTTTGTTGTTGCCATGCAGAGAATATTTACATAACTAGATAACGTATAAGCCTTAGGTATTGAAATGCATATGACAGTATTTGTAATAAAGGAGAGGATTACAGTATTTTCAGAAGCTCACTGCATTTGTTGGAGACTTGCAGTCATCTTTGTAGACTTTACCAGTAAACTAGACAGAATGACGATCTTATCATGTGTGGTGCATAACCTGTAATCCTTTAAGCAATTTATCTTGCGCTTGTTTCTTGTTTGCTGTTAATTTTTTACTTTGATCATGTTTTCCCCATGAAACAAGTAGATAGTTTTTGTCAGGCAGCAGGTCTTTTTTGGATAAGAAACTTTTTTACAAGTGCGGATATCACAGAGATTACTACTTTCAACATGTTACTCGTTACTTTTATAAAGCTGAATATAAATTATAATTAGAACTGCAGTGCAAGGAGAAGTGGTTTGAGTTGAGTGCTGCTTGTTTTTTTATACTTGATTTTGACTGGCCTTTCAGTAATGTACTTAAAAGGTAATTTATTTTTTCATGCCTCACAACCTTTTTGTTTCCATGTAGATATTAAGTAAGCTGTCATGTAGCCAATGCATTGAAATATTTTTATTTCTTCTACACTTCATTTTGTCTTGATTGGACTCTCATAATGACGGTTTGGCACCCAGGGCAGCATATTTAAAGTCCCAGTTTTTGTGGTTTTGAGCATAGCTACGTCCCTTTCTAGTTGGTCACACCCCTTCCCATTGGCCCCACCCATTCAACTGTCTCCTGCAGCCCCCCTTTGATTTGAAGTCACCAGCTGCCACTGAGTGTATCCTTGCCGTAGTTGATATTTCTGTTTACCCTTTTTACTGGGTGTCTCTTATAAATTACCATAGTTAGTAATTAAACTGTTCTTTTCTCTTTTTCCTCCAGCTTTGTCAGTCACTGAGGATATCAATATATTATGCTAAATCAAACGTGCACCAGTCCAGAGCCTGGAGTTCATTGGTACATTTCTGAACGCAGCAACACAGGGAGCATCACTACCACCTCATTACATATCCACTATCAGGAATCCGGTGTGTCTGCTTATCTCTCATCCATCTTCCCCAGCAAGATCAGTCCCTCAAGCATTAGGATCCATGGCAGCAGCTGTTGTATTGCTTCCTTTAGTACATTTCTTTATGCATATCCTTCAGTGGACTCTAGCTGTTCAGTGGTCCATTCTTTGTCAACCCCTATCTTTTCCAGTCATACTTACTCCAGTTTACAAACAAAGCCTTCACTGGTGGATTCATGTAGGCCAACCCTTTGTTTTACCTTCTCCAATGGCCACAGTGACCACAGATGCTTCCAAACTGGAATGAAGGGCATTTCATGGGAAGAACTGTCCTCAAGATACCAATCTGCATATCAATGTACCAGAGATGAGAGCAGTCCTACTTGTGTTGCAGGCATTTCAAGATGCTCTTCCTGTAGGGACTATTGGATTTCAGACCAACAACATTTCTGTGGTCTGTTGCATCAACAGACAAGGAGGAACCAGATCTTGTCCCCTCTGCAAAGAGGCCATGAGAGCGTGGGAATGGGCAATCTTCTCAAACTGCTTTCTAATTGCAATGCACATTCTGGGGAAAACCAATGTCTCGCAACTGGTCTCTCAATCAATCTGTGATGAAAAGGATTTTATGTCATTGGGGCCAACCTTGTTGCAACTTCTTTGCGTCTTCCCTACAACAACAAGTGCAGCACTTATTTTGCTCTTATTCCCCCTCAGAAGGAGTCACCGAGAGATGTTTGGTCCACATCCGGCCGTCTGGTCTTATTTATGCTTATCCCCCTTTTCTTTTGATTCCTGCAGAAAGCAAGGTGGCTGAAGAGCTCAGTCATCCTCATTGTCCCCTTCTGGTCTCGATGGGTATGGTTCTCCTTTCTGTGGTCTTACCATTGTTTTCTGTGGGCTCACCTTTGCTAACCCCCATGGATACTGGAACCGTATCCAGATCTCCTCTCACACCCATTAGGAATTCAACATCCCATTAGCCAGGCCCTCAAACTAACTGCTTGTTTTCTCCACTTCCAGTAATAGTTAGACAACCCAGGCTTTCTTCCCCTGTATGTACCATTATTTTGCCTTCACAAAAGCAAGTGGAAAAGGTTCTCCCTTTGAGCCTTGAATAATGAAATTTATCCATTGTCTGCTCTAGTTTCTGCAGTACCTGAATGTTTAACATTCATTTTTAAAGAAGGAGCTAGTTTCTCTACGATTAAGCTACAATTAGCAGCTGTCTCTAATTTCCACACAGGAGACAGAAATTATTCCTTGGCCTCTTCCAAATTATGTCAAGCATTTTAAAGGCATTTTTCTTCCAAGACCACCAATAAATGATCCTTCATCTCCCTGGGATCTGACAATTGTGCTACAAGGTTTAACTCAGAAACTTTTTGAACCTTCTGCCAAATCTGACTTGAAATTCCTTTCATGGAAAATGATCTTCTTAGTAGCCATTACTTTTGCAAAGAGGATATCTGAACTCTAGGCCCTTTCCTCAAAGACTTCTTACATCATTTTCTGTAAAGATATGGTTACCTTACGTGCAAACCCTTCCTTTTTGCCTCTGAAAATAACAGTAATCAATCCATTCATTTACCAGGCTTCTTCCCAATTTTTTCAAATAAAGAAGAGTACATGCTTCATCTCCTTGATGTACACAGACAATTACACTTTTATCTTCACAGAACAAAACAAATCAGATCAACTATTTGTCTCTTTTTCAACAAAAAGACAGGGGTGCCCAGTTTCTAAAGTCACTTTACCCAAATGGATTACAGATTATATTTCCTGCATCTATTCTCAACAAGGCATGGCCTTGCGTAAACCACCCAAGACTCATTAAGTAGATCCATGGCTGCTTCATCTACCTTTTGGTCAAGAACTTCTATTGATGATATTTGCACTGCAGCCACATGGTCCAATACTCATACTTTTGTTACTCATTACAAATTAGGTATGATTTCTAGAAACAGAGCTGCTTTTGATTCGGCGGTACTCCAGAATATCCATCCAGGAGGGATACCCAAGGTCAGCATAGCTGGAGACTCTGTCCCATGGGTTGAGGAAGAATGAAAAGGACAACATCAGATTTAAAAGCTACATAGTTTTCATTCTTCCTCAACTTCCCTCCCATCCATCCCCCATCCTTCAGTTTCTGGAAAGGCCTCTTGAACTATATTTTGCAACCTACGGTTGCGGGTTTGGGCCCTTTTTTTCTGTTAGCCTTTCCTTTTTCTGTCTAGCTATACGGCACTAATGGCAACAAACTCCATCTGAAGTAATGGGTATGGAATAAGGCATTATTGGTAGAGGGAGGAGCTAGAGAGTTAGATACAAAGTCCGGAGTATGCGGCCGAGTCAGATCTGAGGATCAGATCTGAACCCATGAGTTGAGAAAGAATGAAAATGGACAACACAGATGCCTAGTTATGGTGCATAAATAACTTTTAATTTGTGATTATCCTTGGCACTGGATGGTAATTTTAATTTATGCTCCATTTTATCTTTCTTATGGTTGTTGTCAGATTTTTTTCTCATCTTTTTGATAGTTTTTAAAGTGGATAGACTCTGATTTGTTGTAGGCCGTAATTGTATTTTTCTTGTTTTTTTTTTTTTTTCATAGAGCTTATTAATGCTGACATTCCACCAGGGTGGCTTATTTTTACATTTCCCAATATATTTAGGAATGATTGAGACATCTTAGTTGGTACTGCTTTTAGATGGAAATACAATTCATTGGAATAAGTGACAGACAAGGCTACAAGGAACTGAAAATCTTTTTTTAAACACCTTTATTGAATTATCACTTGTGATACAGGCAAGTTTACATTTATAGAAATGTAATAAAATTGTCTTAAATTAACATTAACAAATACCCATAGTTCAGATATATTGCTGAATGTCATATAAGCTAAGCAACATTACATAAATGATTCAATTCCTGTCCTTTTTTTAAACAAGAAACATCTTTATTAAACCATCACTTACAACGTAAGCAGTCATACATTTATATACATGAAAATGTACCACACCAACGCAATCCTAGTTGCAAGCATTTTACATCACAAAACTATACTGGCACAGTCCCAGTTGCAAACATTATATATCACTTATAGTCTACCCAATCATTTTCTGTCAAACATTGCATATCTCATTTAAGTCCTACCTTCTTTTAAACCTCATTCCTCCCCTGTATATATTGTTCTCACAATTCCCATTTTTCCTATGTAGGTTTGCTACTACACTTTTCTAAAGATCTCAGTTCCAGTTGTTTTATCTCTGTTACTATTTTCACCGCTTCTAATATAATTGGTTTGCATTTTAATTCCATTTTCTATTAATTTCTTTTTTGGCAACCACCATAATTAGACACAGCAAGGCCTTACCATGTCTAGGCAATTCCGATTTGGTATCATAGCTCAGAAAAATCATTTCCCCCATTGCACCAATCCGCCCACCCAGCATCTTCAACAGTGCATGCCGTAGGGAATGTTTTGAAGTTCGCCAATCCACCACACTTCCAAAAAATAGGTTCCCAAGTACCTCTTTCTTCCCCGTCACACCTCCAACATTTGCTGTACACCTGAGGAAAAATTCTCTGAATATCTGTGTAAACATTTCCAAGCAAAAATCGTAAATCTTCTAGATTTTGTTGCATATTTGGGAGACAGACATATAGCCTCCCATTGTTTCTTTCTGAATTGCTTATCCAGTCTCTTTTTCCAACTCTTTCTAACCTCTGATTGATTCTTATAGTTATCATGCAATATTTTATATGCTCTACTAATTATTTCTTTTTTTAATGGCAGCTTCTGTTCTAGATTCTACTAAAAACTTTACCAGTGCTGGTCTTTCATCTGGGGCCCCCCTATTCTTTCTCTTTGCCTATACTCTGATATCAGTCCTTGATAGTGAAGGCAATTTCTAACCTGCTGTCCAAATAAATTCTTGGCCTCTTTCCAGTTTATCGTCTTTCCCTCTGTAGTATTTCTCCCAATACCTTGGTTCCTTTGCCAAGGTTTCTCCAATAAATTCCAGCCCCCTCTTGTCTAGTGTCTATATCCTATTTGCAGTCATCCCTATCCACAGAATCTCCTTTCTCCATTCCCATCTTGGCTTAGTTCTTAGAATACTTTCTGCTGCTTTATGGATATAATATTCTGTATGGTTATTGTTATTCCCCTTAAAGGCCTGCATCCAAAATCCCAGTTTCTCCTTTTTTCTTGAGCATCCCCCCATTTCAACATCATCCCTTTCCACTTTGAATTATAGTTTTCTTCTTGTGCTATGTAAAGGAACCTTGACTTTGTAGCTTTGAAATACCCCTGTAAATTAGGTAATCCCAATCCGCCCTGTTCTACTGGAAGAATCAGTTTATCCAGTGTGACTCTTGCCATTTTCCCCTCCCAGATAAAGTCCTTCAGCTCTTTATTAATTACTCTTCACAACTTCTCCTCTGGTTGATAAAAATATGCCTGCCCTGTGTCTTAACACTAAAGGAATTAAAAATATTTTGACTGCTTGTATCTTACTACCCATATCCATGTAACAAAGCTTCCATTTTCTCAGTTTTTGTATTATCTTTTGTTTAGTCTCTTCCCACATATCCTTAGCTGCCAGACCAGAATAATTTTTAATTCATACTCCTAAATATTTAATTTTATCATGTCCCCATAAATACGGATATTCAACCAATTTGTGTGTGGGTACATAATTTACCTCTGTTGCCTTTGTTTTAGCTTCATTCATTTTTTTTATCCTGAAAAGATTTGAAACTGTCTCAAAATGCTCCACAACACTGTAATGTCTCTTTCTGATTTTGTCAGGTATAAAATGTCATCATCTGTAAAGAGACACTTTTTCTTGACTACCATATTAATTATATCCTTGAATGTCTGAGTCTCTTTCTTTCTTTGTCAGTAGTTCTAAATATAATTCAGATAACAAAGGGGAAAGAGGATACCCCTGCCTGGTTCCTCTGCTCAAGCAGAAATTATCAGAGAGGACCCCACCCACTTTAATTTTCACCTCCATTCCCTCATATATCCTGCTAATCAATCTTATATTTTTTTTCAGGAACTCTATTTGTTCTTCAACCAATTCACCTAAATCCAAATATAAAGATTAACAGTAGCATGGTAGACCTGTCTAGTTTTCCTTAAATTAAAAACGCTATGGTATGGCAGTTTTACCATCCTAAGAACTTTGCTGATGTTAAAGGGTTATTCAGAACCCCGAATAGATATGACCCTATGTTAAGACAACTTAATATCAACAATCACTTCTATTCTCTAAATACTAGGACGACATACAAGGAGAAATTCCAGCTCAGTCCAAATATAGAGCAATTAGCAATACCCTTAATCTTACTGCCTTCAAAAATTTAATTTATACCCAGCTCATGATAAATAATAATTCATATTATACTCCAGCAGTTCTTTTAAAATTTGGTTACAACAAAAATCTAGCTTGTCCTTTTTGTTCTCTCAAGCATGGCGATGTTCTCCACATTTTCTTGAGCTGTAAAAACATATATAAACAATGGTGCTTCCTTAGAGCACAACTTGAAAAAAATAGGTTATGAGAAGACCACCTTCTGCTGGCAAATGACAATCCTGCATATAATTCCTAAATCATTAACAAGAGTCCAGAAACACACTCTAATAACTGTGTGTGCTTTCCTCAAATACTTATCTCTTGGGAGAACTTAAAAAAAATGGCAATTAAGTACATCTCTGCTCATAAACTTTGGTCTAGTAGTAAAAAGAAAAAAAAGACTATTTCCAGAATTATTGGTGCAGTCTAATATAATTGTGCAAGTCATTGCCTACCCCATTTCCATTCTGATCAACAGAACCATATGTGAAGGAATCATCCCATCCATCTGGAAAATTTCTCATATCATCCCACTACATAAAGGGGGCCACTCCAATGAATATTCTAACTTTCGTCCTATAGCTCTGCTATCCCCCCTTGCAAAAATTATGGAAAAATATATCCATAAGCAACTACTACACCACCTTCTCCATAACAACCTACTTGCCAACTGCCAACATGGATTCCGACCTTACCATAGTACCACCACTGCCCTTCTATCCTTCACAGACAGCATAAGTAAAAACCGTAATAATAAAACTATTTCCTCTGCAGTATTCATTGATTTATCTAAAGCCTTTGATATGGTTAATCACCAACTCCTACTACACATACTGAAATCCCTCTCACTCAGCACACTGGCTATAAATTGGTTCAGATCCTACCTTGAAAACCGGCAACAGGCTGTACTAGGGCAAAATAATCTCTCAGATAACCTTCCTATTTCTCTTGGTGTTCCACAGGGCTCCATTTTAGGCCCACTCCTATTTTCTATTTATATTAATGACCTTCACTCTGCACTCACACTACTTGCATTCAGTATGCAGATGACTCGACTATTATCTGCACAGCCACCTCTCAAACTGAACTTAAATCTTGTACCCAAGAAGCTTTCAGCGCCGTAGAACTGTGGTTCTCTAACTGCTGCCTCCTCCTTAACCCTAAAAAAACTAAACTGTTACTCTTTACACCAACCCGTAACTCCACCCCTATTCATTTCACACTCACATCTAATGATGGTACTGTTATCTCTCCTGACACAACCACTAAGCTATTAGGAATAACAATAGACAACAACCTTAACTTTGATAGTCATATTAACAACACAATAAAATCAGTGAACAAAAAACTGGGATCCCTTTACAGAATCAAGCCTTTCCTTACACCAGTAGCTAGGACCACCATAGCCAGGACCCACTTAATCTCAACTCTACTCTATGCCTCATCTGTATATACCAATCTTTCAAAAAATAACATCAACAAACTGGCTACATCCTATAATAATATAGCCAGATTTGCTACAGGTTCTCCCTTCCGAACTCATCACTGTCTTAACCTAAAACAACTAGACTGGCTAGAATTTGCTAACCTACTTCAGTATCTCCAGCTTGCAATTGTCCATAAGACCCTGCATCAACCTACTAATACTCTAGTACTCTCCACTATCCTCGAACCCTACAAAAACCTCAAGAACCTACGCTCCTCAAACAAACTACTAATAAACATTTCAAGATCCAACAACTCATCAGGTGACTCCCTCTACTCTAACTCTGTAGGAAAGCTATGGAATTTTCTACCCACCGAACTAACAACTCTAACTTCTCTCCCACTCTTTAAAAAGAAACTTATGCTATTTCTAAAGACACACTGGCTATGCAGCTGCATTCACCCTGACTAACTTTTTTTTACTCACCCCGACTAACTTTTTTATTTTTATTTTTCAAAGGCTTTAGTTACTCTGATACTCTTTACATTTTCCTAGATTAGTAAAATACCATTATATCAGCAACAAACTTTATTATATGTAACATATTAGACCATTGAATGTATCGCATTAAAAAAAAAAAAATTTGATCTGTATTTGCTCTGTATTTTAATTTTTTTATGTATCTCTTGGAGCTTTTCTCCCCAGGCCTCTACTGAAAATGGACATGTATCCAGCTAGACTAGCCCGGTCAACAAATGTAAAATAAAATAAATAATTGACTTGATTCAATCTAGTTAGTTATAATACAATAGTCATTCTCTATCATCACAACTTCTGGAGTTCCATTGTGTGCATACTGTCTAGTCTAATTTCCCAATAAATACTGATGAAACATTAATGTAAATCATGTTGGTTGATGTTCCTATATTCCACATGGAAAGGCATCCAAGTTGCAAATAGTTGTATATATTGTAAATAATGTCTTTCTAAGAACATACCCTCTTACCTTTCTCATGTGAGTCATAAATCTGACATAAATATGTTTCTCGAATTATCACTCATCCTTGTAATTAATTAACAAAGTAAATTGTACGTTATCATTTACTTCAGTTGTTATTGTAAGGAGGTATCTGTATCAATATCTGTCCCTATGATATGTGTTTTTTATAGAGCAATGCTGTGTGTTTGGAGTAACATTTAATCCATTCTACTTTTATACGTTTTATTGGTAACTACTTGCTATTGCCTCCGTATGGATGATTATTTTTGCTTATTAACACATCTATAATCTGTTTAGATACCAAGTTTTTTTTTTCTCTCTGTAAACATAGTATTATGACAGTTTTGTTATATGTCTGTTTGTCTTAAATTCTAAAAAAAATCAATAAAAATTATATTGGAAAAAATGTTTTCAGGAAATGCAGATGCTACCATTGCCCTGCTCATAAAGTCCCAGCTCACTCTGACAAATGCTTTCTCTGCATCAAGACCCAACAACAACTCTGCTATCTTCCATATTCTTCTTCTCTCTGGGTCATCAGTGTTCTGTTAGTGTTGTCATATGTTTGCTTCCCCTCCACAAGACCACATTGATCCATAGCTATCATTTTTGGCATTACTTTCATCATTCTTTTAGCCATTATAGATATAAACACTTTATAATCATGGTTTAGTATTGAAATGGGCCTGTATGAAGTTGGATCTTTACCCTTTTTAGGTATTACAACTGTCACCACGTTCTTCCAGGATGTTGGTACTTCTCCTTCTCTTAAAATACTGTTAAACAAAGCCTTCCAGATCTTTATCAGTCTTTTCCCTCCTAGCTTCCAAACTTACACAGGAGTATCATCTATTCCTGGGGACTTTCCTGTAGATTGGTTATACATCACAATTTTTATTTCACCTCCTCCTAACCTGTTAGTAATTGAGCCTCATCTACCTCTATCCTTGGCATATTTAATTCTTCCGTAAACATTTTCATTTGTATCTTTTCATGATCACCATATTCTTTGCTTTATACAGACTTTCATGGAATTTCCAAAATATTTCTAATACTTCTGCAGGATCTCGTTACCTTCCTTGTTATAGGCTCCCTAAGCTTGACGAGAGTCTTTTCTACTTTCTGTTGCCTGAGTCATTGTGTTAAAAGTTTTTCTGCTTTATTGTTAATTAGCAAAAAAAAGTTGCTTAACAGCAATCTTTCTAAACTTGTGCTTATTATCAAGGCAATCCCTTATTTTCTGCTTAACATTCTGCACTTGATCCTCTTCTTATTCTGAGATTCCCCCTATTCTTCAATATTTTAACATGTGTCTGTCCTTGTAAATAATTCTTGTTACTTCCTAACCATAGCTCCCTTTCTTTTATTTCTACCCTATTACCACTTTAAATTTATCCCACTCACTATATTTTCAGAAGAAATTTCTATCCTCAGTAATAACTTCCGAATAAGCTCCACTACCCATTCCTTAAATTCCTCTCTTTTCAACAGATAAGGTGAAACAGTGCAAGTGTCTCATTTTTATTTCAATACCCTGTGTTTTTATTTTAGTTATTATTGGCACATGATCTGAAATAGTTATTGGGTGCCTATCAAGACCTTCAATTAAATGCAGATGTTCCTGTGAAATGTAAATATTGTCTAGCTTAGCCCAGTTTTTATAACTTGGGGAAAAATATTTAAATTAATATGTAAATTCACTCCAAACTCCTATTACTGAATTCACATTTTCCATGCCAAATATTTTCATAAATTTCTTCAAAAATCTATGCTACTTTGTTATATTTCCTTTCTGGGCTCTCCAGACACATCTTCACTGTTGCAAGTCACATTTCAGTCCCCACCTATAAGTAATATTCCTTGCTGAAAACTGATCATTTCTCACAGAATTTTCTTAAGCTCCATTATAACAGTTTTAGTTGGAATATAAACACATTCCAGTGTAGTCCTCCTCCCTTGTCAGTAGCCCCTTAGCACTACAAATTTACCAGTATTATCTTTTTTTATCATCTTCTATCACTATTAGAGCTCCCATTGCAATTACTATAAGTACTCCTCTTTTCCTTTGTCCAACGTAGTCTGCTGAATAACCATCCTAAAAAACGTTTTTTATCAAATTCACATGTTCAGTTCTTTCTAAGTGTATCTCATATAACATAGCTATTTGCACTCTACATTTTTAATATAGTTCACTACGCTTTCTTTTTTGTATTTATCTGTGAGACTGTTGACATTTAAAGAAATTACAGAAAACATCATTGCATTAAAAAGTTACTATTCCCACCTTTCATGTATGACACCTTTTTTGTTAAATTTCTAATTCCAGCTTCTGTGTTACATGGGTACACTGTTTGACAGGTTGAACTTTTACACAGTTGTCTCTTGTCATATCTGTTTGAGGCTATGTCACATCTTACAAAACATTTTGTGTTATTGAAAGCCCTCAAAAAAAAACCCCAACCCAATACCCCCCAAACATGTTAACTTAATATTAACGCACAAAGCTATGTACATCTTCAAATACCGAAATTTTACCCTACTAATAGGAACAAAAGTCCCAAACTGACAGCCACACTCACAGACTTGCATTAACCTAAAAGAAAGGTTAGACATGCTAAGACAAATGGTGCAGCCTATGCTTCTACTAGGCGCTAATTGGTTTTGTCTTTTCTTTATAGCGCTACCAGCTGGGAAAACCCATGATTGCTTTCAGCGAAAATTATCTACTAGCCAATTTCTCTTCTCAGTTTTTTTCTTCAGCTAGTCGCAGTCCACCAGCCTGTAGCCAGTTTCTCTTTATCAGATTGTCTCAATGGAGACATGAGAACCAGGCAGCCAATTTCTCTTTATCAGCTTATTTCCATGGAAATATGAAGACCAGCTGCAGAACTGCTACTGAGCATACATGTTTTTGCTAGCAAAAAGACTCATAATGTTCATTATTCTTTTTCATTTACATCCTTACTCTTAAAACTTGTTACTAAATCAAACTAATGTTCTTAATCCAGTCATTTCCCCATGCAAGAATGAGAAAATGCACAATAGTTTTTCTTTTGTCATGCTGTTTTAACCAGGCTTTTTTTCATTGCATTGTCTGCCTTTTTTATAACTGAGCAAGAAGAAAGAGAGAAGCTAGAAAGAAAAGAAAAAAAAAAACAGCAGCACTTGGTACACTTAAAATGACTGATAAAACTTTACGTTATAGCATGCAAAGAAAACCATACACCACAGAAATAGTGCTAATAAGAAAAAATTTCTTTACTTGCAGTTAACTTTCTCCCTTCGTTTTTGAACATTAATGACATGAAGTAGGGCATTTGCTTTAGAGTCCCCCATAAGTCGAACAAATTCTGAAAGAGTCCAGTATGTCCAGGTTTTCTTATTTTGTCATATTTCACAGATATAATGATTGCTTTGTGATCACAGGAAGTTACTAGGCTATTGGCTCTGAAGCCCCTACATGCCTACTCAAGAATTTAGCTCATGTTCCAAGACGCCAGCACCCTATGCCACTGTCCAGCAGGGACACAGGTGGAATCCCAGGGATGTATTTTCTGTTCCCCATCCAGTTGTCCAGGTTGTGCTTAAAAAAGTTTAATGAGGTACTCTGCTTTACATGGACAGAGAGTCTGTTCCACAAAAGGGGGAGTCTCTGGGACACAAATCTGTCCTGCCAACAAGTCCTGTTGATGTCACAGACCAGGTTGAGGTCACTTGTGCGGGTTACTTGAGTGGAGCTTGATTTGCTGATATGCAGCAGTCCCACTAGGGCAGGGTCTGAGATTGCTTTGTATGTCAGACAGAGGTCACCTCTGAGGAGTCTGCAGGAGACTGAGTAGAGGGATAGGGCTTTTAGCCTATCTGTGTAGTGTAGATGTTTGAGATCCTGGATTCTCCAGGTAAGGAACCTCTGTGGTCTCTCCAGCTTGCTGAATGTGCTTTGTGAGGTACATACCAAAAGGGGCATTGTACTCAATAATGGGTCTTATAGGGGAAGAATACAAGGATGTTATGACCACCTTGTCCATGGATGAGATGCCCTTACTAATGAGGTCGGCCATGTAGAAAACTTTCTGTACAATGGAGGCAATATTGTGGTCAAAAGTCAGTTTGCTAGTAACCTGGGAGCCCAAATCCCTCATGACTGATGGCGTGCTTAGTAACTTATTATCAATGTGATAATTTGTGGAGACGTCACTCTCCCCAAAAGGGATGATGATTTTTTGGCATTCAGTTTGAGGCCATGTTTCTGGCACCAGACATTTGTTTAGGTGAGACCCCCTTGGAGGATGTCCATATCACTAGGGGAATTGATGACAGCACCCAGCTTGCAGTCATCTGCAAACTTGTCAGCCATAGCCCACTAGATTTTGCCTGTACCTCTGACAAGTGTATCCCAAACAACAGAGGCCCCAAGACCGATACCTGGGGTACACTGCTTGTTATGGATCTACTACTTGAGGTGACTTCCCCTATTTTGACTAGGTGGGTTCTATCAGTGCACTTCCCACATTAAATTACTGGTTTTATTACTGTTTACCTGTGTCTCCCAGATCCTTTCACTGCTTCATTTCCAACGTACTCATTTCTTCTAGTCAGCTCTTGTGCTCCCTTCCTTCATTCCAAAATTTTCCATTGAAACTCTGGAAAAAGTTTCCCAGGTACAGTCTCTCTGTGGTCGTTATTATCAGAAGAACATGAAGCAGAATCTTTTTCTGTTTCACAGCTCAATTTTTGTTGGACAGATGTTTGTACTTCCTCCTCAGGATGTAGTTCATCAAAAAATGATTTTGTCCCTCTAGGGAAGAAAACTTTGAAGAGAGCTGGGTTACAGCAGTTTGAGTCGAACACAACATGTTGAATCAAAAGGTGCTTCAACTAAGTATTAGTTTAAGGATGTGTGCACACAACCAAGTAATAGTTTAAGGGTGTGCACGCTTAGGCAGCTAGCGTATTCTACTTTTTTTATTTTTTATATTTTTTACACTAACAGATTTGTTTGTTTTTCAATTGAATTCTACATGTTATAGGTCACATTAAAGGTGGGAAAACTTTTGAAATGATTTATTGTGGTCTCATTTTTTTATATCACAAAAACCTGCCATTTTAACAAGGGTGTGTAAACTTTTTATATCCACTGTATGTCCTCTTTCATTAAATTATTGGAGCCACTAGTATGTTGGTCATGTAATGTGGTTTTCTGTGTACTTGACAACTTCAAAAATCACATGTGATAAGAGGGTCTTAGAAAACTGCGCAAAGGGCTTAATGAAGCCTGAAAATATAAACATACCTCCAAAATAGGTACAACATGTGCAGGGGAAACTGAAGCCTGAAAATAGGATTGTTCCTGCAAAATAGGGACAGTTGAGAAATCTGAAAGTCAGATGCATCAACACAGAAGAGAAAACTAGAAATTATAAACTAAGTAAAACATGTAGGAATTTTACAAGTTTGCAAATAACTACAACACTGAAAGGGTAGATTTCTATGTTGTCACTGTTACATTAAACATAATGAGTAACAAAAGGAAAAAGGCAGAAATTAAAAATCTTCTGACATTTGCCTTTGGAATCCAAAAGAGAATGCAGTGTGGGAACTAAGGCAGATACTGTGCACTGAGCAGGTAAGATTATTTTCTCCTTTCCTAATAAATTTCTTAAGAATATACATAAAAACACAAGGTATGATTTAAAACAGGAGGATGTGGTTGAACTGCAAGTACTTAAATTTATATGAATGTCAGAAGCTAGCCCCTTGTTAATGTACCTAAAATGATAAAATCAGTAGAATTGTGTAAAGTAGCAAAATACTGTAGAGAAAATGGTTGTTCTGAATAAGTGACAGTGTTGCAGTGTCAGTAGCACAACAGGTAGCACACTCTCCTTGGGTGCAGAAGGCTGTGGGTTCTTTTCTCACACCAGGTAAATTGATTGGTCAAACTGCACTGTAGCATTAGGGGGGGTACTGCTGAGAAGTTAAACCAAAGCCCATGTGCTTGAGTTGCTGGTAGCTTTGGTAGATGTAAAAGATCCTATGGTACCTGTCTAAAAGAGTAGGGGAAATTCCACGATGCCCTGGCCAAATTTCCCCTAGTAATATAAATGGCCCCTCAGGCTAACCCTGAAAAGAGGCTACTAGCATTGTGGGACTAATCTGATCAACAAAATGATAAATAAAATAAGTAAGTGGAACTTGATAATTTCTTTGAATAAGGACACAGAAGCAAGAGTAGTCAATGTGTATGCATTAATTGTATGACTAAACTGAAATTATACAAGTGTGAAGGTGCTTGTCTAAAAAAATCCATTTAGAGATGTGATTAACTGGATACTGTAAGCTGGAATTTTTTACAGTCTTTTCTCTCTGTTGTCTGTCAGTCATCAACCCCCCCCCCCCCCCGGCCATTTGTAAGTGTTGCTAAGGAGGGGAGGGTCATACCGCTTAACTGTCCAGATTTTCGCCTGATAGTTTTGGTGTGTTACTCACAAAATCTGTTTTTTTTTTTTCTGACAAGTCAGTAAGGATTTGAGTCATAAATAGTGGCATACATTTGCGTTTCAGGTTTCATATTCTTTAGAAAATCATGTAATTCTAGCAACTTTATAAGCAATATTTAAAATTTGTTCCTATTTTTTAGGCCTTTGTCATCTCATCCCCATTGTTTTAGGCTTTGTCCAGTTTCCTTGCATTAAGAAGTTGAGAGGGATGGGGAGGGTCATCATTCAGACAATTGTCAGGGGTGGTTCAAGATTTTAACTTGGTTTCCTTGGCTCTGAAGCCAAGTCATAGGGGAGTGAGTGCAAGCAAGTGAATTTCTTACCAAGCAGCAGTGCTCAATCTCTGAGGCATGTGCAGTGAATTCCCCATTCACCACCAGCGAATTAGCACCACCTAATATGCCTCCCGGTACACATAAACCTCACCCTTCCAGGGAGAGTTGAGCAGGACTTGCCCCTTTAACTCTGCTCCATCCCTTCCTAGATCTTCCATTGTGGGGCCACTAATCAAACACCATTTGCATGTGTGATAGTTGGGAGTCTGTTCCATACACCACATAACCAGGCTGTTTTTTGTATTATTTTTCTTTGAAAAAAAATTAAGGTTGTGGTGGTATTTTGTTGTATGTAAGATGCTTTGTAAGACATATTCAAGTTTCTAAGGACTGAAATTTGGTGAAGAAAGGGAGCTTAATTATGCACATGCAATTATTAATAACATTAATAATTGTGGATGTAATCTATTTTAGTTGTTTTCTTATAGTTGTTTCATAATGCAGAAGCAGGCAGATGCATATCTTTTTAGTTAAAGTTTACCTTGTTTGAGTTTCAGGTATTTCTGTATCATCACTGATGAATTTATCTTATTTGCTCATATCAGTTGAAATGATGCATGATTGTGCACGCTGTATGTATTTACATTATAGAGCGCATGAAGTTTACGTCAGGCAAGGGTTTTTTAATGCAAGTCTCCTTTCTCCCTTATCCTGTATAGCAAAACTGGTTTAAAGGCAGCATTTTACCTATATGGACTTCAGAACCATTTTGTTTTTAATTCTGACTTTACTTTCTGGAAGCCTACTAATTCAGGTAGTGTTTGAAATGTAACACTTTTGCTTATTTTCAGTACAGTAATGTGCAATAACTCCAGTGTCTGATGATGTCATTTTCATTATTTCCTCAACGTATGGGTCTTCGATCCAACTTGGCCAATCTCTTTAGATTCTTGGATCCGACTCTCAGACACCTCCCTTTACCCATATTGCCCCTTACTTGCCAGATTACCTCAGATCTCATTTGCTGCTCTAACGATTTGGTCGGGATTGCATTCTCTTGAGCTCTAGGGTGCCTTGTTGGGTATTGTGAATAAAAATAGAATTTATTTTCTTTTCTATTTTTTATATTTATTATTCATACCTGTTTAGCTGTCCTTCCTTTACTCTTCTTTACCTTTGGTATACCATTTAGGTAACCTTTTGTACAATTGTTAGTACTAGGCCTTCTTTCTGTACCTTTTAGGCATTCTTTCTACCATTTATTTTTCGTACTTTCTTTCCATAATAAAATTAAAAAAATCTCTTTGTATACAATAGCTTGTAGAGTTCTTCTCTTCTCTTTTCCTTCAATTACTGTTGTTGGCTGGTGTTTGGTCGTTGGTATGGCTGACAAGCCTGCTGGTTTTAAAAAGTTCACTTCCTGTGGGCATAAGATACCCAATTCTGATACTCACAGGGATGTTGTTTAGACCCTTTTCACTTGCAGTTATCTTGTGAGATCTGTGCGGGCTTTAATTCGAGGGCGATCAATGACAGGTGAAATAAATTGGTCCTGAAGGGTCTTCTGCCAGCTTCATCTTCCTCTACTGCTTCTACTTCTGGGACTCAGACCCCTGTAAAAAAAAGCAAAGGTCATTGAAACCTAAGGAGCAGAGTAAGCACTCTCCTGCTCCTGCTCCCACTTCGGAGCCACCTTCCAAAGTCAAAAAAGTGTCAGATTTGACACCTTCAGATCCAAAAGCCTCTGTGGTGAAGTCTTCCCAGATCTGGAGCCCTAGATTTTTTCCAGAACCAGTGATTGCTAGACTTAGCTCTCTGTTTTTACAGGAGACTACTAGGAAGTTTTCCCACCCTCCTTCAACGTCCTCACTCAGGTCCTCTTGTAGTCTTTCCACGGCATATGTGGACAGGATGATGAGGAAATTTCTTAGAGCTCAAATCCAGATTGGGGTTTTGCCGGTTCCATCTCCCATCTGATCTGTGAGCCTTCAGCTACCGTCACACCCCATAGTAACTACTTCTGTCTTCCAACCCATAGTTTTGGGGCCTTCGGATCTGAGAGCAGTGAGAGTTGAAGTGTTGGATCCAAGGATACCACCTTTTTCTCCATATCCAACTTTGTTCCTGACCCATTTGATGCTGATTCCCCCCTAAGCAGGATGAGTCTCGTAACCGTAGCGTTGGCACCAGATCTGGGGTGCTGACTGACTCTAGTGTTTTTGGAACTATTGCTTCCCCTTGGAGCCTTGGTGCTGGACAGCTCGGGTCCCACTTCCTTCTTGGAGGGGAGATCCGTGAGGAGTTGAGAACTGGCTGTGCTGAGAGCTTTTGCTCCAGAGAGGTTAGTTTCTACTTCTCCTGGACACTGTGCCTTTGAGATAGTGGAGAGGGTTTTCTCCTGTCCCAGGGAATCTTCTGCTCTTACTTCCACTTCCTTGGAATCCTATACCAGTTTCCCTAATAGATTTGAGCTCGAAGTCTCATCACCCTTCTCCAGAAGGACAGCCAGCCCATAAGAGCTTCCAGACAGTTCCTGTTCAGAAACTCTGTCTCTTCCGATACCTCTCCAGAACATCCCACTGAGGAAGTCCACTGGAAGAGAATGTGCAAGAGGAGGCACTTAGATTCCCCACAGGCATCTTTAACTAAGGACACAGATTTTGATGAGGGGGAAGGGTCCTCACCTGAGGATGCCTTCTTCAGAGACATTTTAGAGATCCTGCGCTAAAAAGGTGATTTGGCCTCCCAAAGCCCTTCCAAAGAGGAATCGGTGTTTCTGAAAGCCTTCAGATCTGGCCCATCTATGTCTTGTGTTACTCCTCCCCCAGTAGATGATCATATAGATCTTGTCTCCCGCCGGGCATGGAAGGAATCGGATACCATGGAGCCTATCCCCTGCTGACTGGCTAAGATTTTAGGAGCCTCTAAAGACATTTAGTATTAGAGTAAGGGAAAACCCTAAAGATGCTATGGTTGTGGCAGCAGCCAACAGAAAATGACCTAGTCAAACAGCGTTCCTCTATCCACCCTCCTAACAGAGAGTCTAGGGAGTTGCACAGATTTGGAAAGTGTGTTTATGCTTTGGCGACCCTTGCCTTGCATTTGCTCAACTTCCTAGTATATTTTACTAGATTACAAAAAGGATTTAAATAAGTCTACCCAAGGGTCCATGTTGGCAGAGGAAGAGAAAACTTACTCCTCCCTGCTGGCCACCCTGCAGTCTATATCCAATGTGTCCGTGAGGTTAATATCTCACACTGCTGATTCAGGCATAGCCATAAGGAGACATGCCTAGATGAGACTGTGTGATTTTGTAGAGCCCTTTAAATTCTCTTTCATCCATGCTTGTTTTGATGGATCTTCCCTGTTTGGGCCCGCAGTCAAGGACACACTTTCCCACAGTGAACAAGATGGAAAGACCATGTCTGCTGTTGGAATCTTTTTCTCTACCTCACAAAGATCTTTCTCTAAGAATCAACGCGGTAGTAAAAAGATGTGGTTCCAGAAATCTCAAGGACATTTTCATGACTCGCATGGGGGTTTTTCTCCTAGAGGCAGAGGGTGAAATAGTAACAGAAGATGTCATGCTTGCAGCAAAGGGGGGTTTGCAAAACCGAGGGTCTTGGGAATCTTTTTTGGAAAGGCCCTATCAACGCTCTTGAAAGGTTGCATGACTGTTCTTTTCTGGAGGCAGTCAGGGAGTGCATTCCTTGCAACTAAATGCCTGGACAGCCATCACAGGAGATTCTTGGGTGCAAAGGATCATATCCAGAGGCTACTTCATTTCCTTTTCACAAAACCCCTCACAAAAGAGATATCTTTCCGATGTTCCACCCAGTCATAGGGAGTTAGCAGTATTTGAAATCCAAAAGCTACTAGAAAAGGATTCATCCAAAAGGTCCCACCAGAACAAGCAAGATCCAGAACTTACTCAAGGGTCTTTTTAGTGACAAAGATATCAGGGGAAATGAGACCTATTCTAGATCTTAGTTATCTAAATCAGTTTGTGAAGAACTATATTTTATCTCTTCTACAGAAGGATGACTGGATGTGCTATGTAAATCTACAAGATACGTACTATCACATCAAAATAAACAGGCGCTCTCAAAGATATCTGTGCTTTTGGCTGGGCGCCAGTTATTACCAGGTCATGCCCTTCCCTTTGGTCTCATCATAGCCCCCAGGGTGTTCAAATGCATGGCAGCGGTGGTAGCTTATATTAGACTGCATGGATTCATAGTGTTTTCTTATTTAGATGACTGGCTGTTTCTGCACCAACCTAGCATCTCCTAGAGAAGGCCAGGGATTACTTACTGTAGTTCTATCTGTTCCCAGGGATCAAAGTAAATCTCTCCAATTCCCAACTTCAACTAATTCAAGTCTTGGAGTTTGTAGGAGCTCGTCTGGGCACAGCCAGACAGTTTGCATTCTTACCTCAGAGTAGAAGTAATTCCATAAGATTGCATGTCAGACAAATTCTAGACCATCCCTATTCTCCTGCGAGGCTGGTTCTTCAAGCCTTGGGTTCTATGGCTGCAGCAATTATCCTATTACCCATGGCTAGTTGTCACATGAGAATTCTCCAGTGGACTGTCTCAGTACAATGGTCGATGCTTCGGCATCCGTTAAAGTTTCCTATAAAGATTTCTCAAACTGCAAGGATTCCCTACATTGGTGGATCCAGTCCAACAAGCTTTTGTCAGGGACACAGATATATCTTTCCTCCCCCCAAAGGCCACACTTACTATGGAACCTCCCAATTGGGGTGTGGTGGGGGGCATTCATTGGGATGGACTGTTCAGGGTACGTGGTCTCCAGAAGAGACCAATTTGCATATTAACATCTTAGAGATGAGAGCAGTCCTATTAGTATTGCATGCCTTTCAGAACTCTCTCACTCTAGGTACGATTGCTTTCCAGGCAGACAGTTTGTCAGTAGTTTGGTAGACCAACAAACGGGGGGAACCAGATCTTACCCCCTTTGACGAGAAACAATGAGTGTGTGGCAGTGGATGATCTCCTCCAACCACTTTCTTATAGCAACACACATTCCGAGGAAATCCAGCATCTTAGCCGTCAAGCTCAGCAGATCCATCCTGATGCCACACAAGTGGTCTCTTAATCCTGTAGTGATGGAAATGATGTTTTGTTGCTGGGGTCAACCTTGCTGTGACCTCTTTGCCTCTCCCCTCAACAACAAGTGCAGCAGGTTCTTTGCCCTAATTCCCCCTCAGGGGGAGTCACAGAGAGATGCCCTAGTCCACATTTGCCCCCCCCCATCTCCTGTATGCTTATTCCTTCCCTTACTTTAATACCAAAATTGATCCAGAAAGCACATTTGTTGAAGAGCAAGGTAATCCTCATTCCTCCCTTCTGCACTTGGCATGCGTGGTTCCCTTTTCTGTGGCCTTCTATGTCCACCTTGGACACTGACCCCCAGTCCACATCTCCTAACGCACCTTTTGGGAATGATTCATCCAGACATTCAAGGTCTCAAGTTATGCACATGGTTTTACCAATTGCAATGGTGGCTAGAAAGTCCAATTCATCAGCTTTTATTCTCCTGTCAAAAGCTTTCTACCAGAAAGATTTACAACAGTAAATGGAAGAGATTTTCATTTTGAGCGGAACAAAGAAAGCTGGATCCCTTTACAGCTCCAATTCCTGCTATATTAGATTTTCTAGCTTCAGTTTTTCAGGACAATGCCAGTTTTTCCACTGTTAAAGTCCAGTTTGCAGCCATTTCTAATTACAACATAGAGCATAATGCCTTCCTCCAGCTTCCTCTAAAATTTGTAAGGCTTTTCTGAAGGGTTCTCTTCTGCTTAGACCTCCAGTAAGAGACCCTACTTCACCCGGGGATCTTACTGTCTTGTTACAAACTTTAACTCAGTCCCCCTTTGAACCTTCAGCCAAGTCAGACCTGAAAATTCTCTCGTGGAAATCAGTTTTTCTTGTTGCTATTACATCAGTAAGGTGAGAGTTTCTGAACTCCAAGCACTTTCTTCAAAACTGCCTTATTTGTTTTTTTGCAAAGACAGAAAGATATTATGTACAAACTCTTCCTTCCTGCCAAAAGTTGTTTCTGAGCCAAACATGAATGTAATAATCAGTTTGCCAGTCTTTTTCCAAAATTTGACGATAAGGGAGAATACGTGCTATATCTTTTAGATGTGCACAGACAACTTCATTTTTACCTCCACAGAAAAAAAGGATTTCGAAAACCTGATCAACTGCTTGTGTTTCCTTTGCTAAAGACAAATTGGAAAAACTAGTATCTAAAGTCACTTTAGCTAAGAGGATAACAGATTGCATTTCCTTTGTATATTTTCTAACAGGTTTGTCTTAACTAACTCTCCAAAGGCTCAAACAAAAAACAGAGAGTCTTCCGGGTTATAAAGCCCTTTACTGGTATCTCTTGGTACCTCGGCTAATAAGCTTTCAAGGGATAATTAATGCACCAGAAACACAGTCCATATATACCATATCAATCAACAATTAATTAATTAAAGTAACACCCAAAATTGCAAGTGATACACCAAATTTAAAGTGATACCTCAAATTTACAAAAACAGTGATAGTGCCCAGATATTTCCCAGTTATACACTCAAGAGAAATACATTCAAATTTGTACTTTTAAATTAACCTCCAGGTTAAGACCTGAAGGAAATAATGTGTTAAAATTAATGATGACCCTGGTTCTAGAGCCAGTAACTTGTCCCTATGCAACTCCCCATGTTGGTGCATGGGCTTGGCTAGTAGACTGAAAAATAAAGAGGAGTCTGATCCCCCATGGTTAAGACAAAAATGATAGGCAACTGGACTATCCAATCTCCTGTGCCTGATGTCCCCCATATGCTCCAAAATGCGTTTTTTAACTTGTCTCTTGGTCTGTCCAATGTACCACTTACTCGGAGAGCAACCACATCCCACAATATAAACCACTCCACTAGAGTGACAAGTGAAATTCTGCATAGCTTTATATACTCTGTCATTAATCTTATTGCCATGTAAATTCCTTACCTCAGGACAAACTTTGCATTTGGAACAAGGGACACAGCCTATCCAACCATCACTACCTACCTTATTGTTCTTCCTATTAAGCAACTGCTTCAAATTCAAAAATCTTCTATGTGAAAAAATTATGTTTCTGGAAACACACCTTTAGTCATATCCCCCTGCACGATTATAGGACAAAACTTTCCAACTAAATTCATTAGTATATCAGAAAAGGGAGAAAACCTGCTAACAAAAAACAATCTATCACTTTCCTCATTGTGAAACCATTCCTCTTTCTTCCTTTTAGTGCCAACATTGCCCCTCTGATGAATACCTAAGACTTTGTCCTCTGTCTTAACCAACAAGTCAACCTGATAACCCCTAGACCATATTTTTATCAGATGTATTGTTGAAAATGCGTTTGTATTCTCCATACGGTAGTGAATCCAATAGGTGGGGGGGGGGGGTGCATACTTGAGGCCAATAAAAAATTGTTAGCCGCAGTTTCTTTGTGGTAAGGTCTGAACTTGACAGATTTATCCCGTCCCACATAAAGTTCCAAGTCCAAGATCTGATTCACCTCTCTGCTGGTCTTAAAAGTAGGTGACAACCTAAAGCTTGTTCCCTTCCAAATTCACCATGAATTCCTCAAACTGTCCCATTTCTCCTTTACATACAAAAATCAAATAATTTATATATCTCTTATAGATGATTACACTGTTAGAAAAAAATTTGTTATAAATTAACTTTTTCTGAAAGAAATTCATGAATATAATAGCATAAGAAGGAGCAAATGAGGCACCCATTAGCGGTGCCTCCCTTCTGTAAAAATAACTCATCCTCAAACTCGAAAAAATTGTGTGTAAAATTAAACTCCAATAGTTGTAAAATATAACTAGTTCTAGGGCCCTCACCCAACATTCTAGCTATGGCTTCCATACCCAATAAGTGACTGATGCTGGTATACAAAGCCTTGACTTCCACACACTCCCAATTAAAATGTATTTTTATTATTTTTAATTAAAAAGTTTTAGGTATTCATTAGAGGGGCAATGCTGGCATTAAAAGGGAGAAAGAGGAATGGTTTCACAATGAGGAAAGTGATTGTTTTTTGTCAGCAAGTTTTCTCCCTTTTGTGATGTACTAATGAATTTAGTTGGAAAGTTTTGTCCTATAGTCGTGCAGGGGGATATGACTAAAAGTTGTTTCCAGAAAACATAATTTTTTCACATAGAAGATTTTTTTAATTTATAGCTGTTGCTTAATAGGAAGAACAGTAAAGTAGGCAGTGGTGGTCGGGTAGGATGTTTCCCTTGTTCCATATGCAAAGTTTGTCCTAAGGTAGGAATCTACATGGCAATAAGGTTAGTGACAGAGTATATAAAGCTATACAGAGTTTCACTTGTCACTCTAGTGAAGTGGTTTTTATTGTGGGATGTGGTTGCTCTCCAAGTAAGTAGTACATTGGACAGACCAAGAGACAAGTTAAAAAATGCATTTTGGAGCATATGGGGGACATCAGGCACAGAAGATTGGATATTACCTATGTATATCTGTGTGTGTGTGTGTGTGTGTGTGTGTGTGTGTGTGTGTATATATGTGTATATATATGTGTATATATATATATATATATATATATATATATATATATATATATACATAGTTACCTATCATTTTTATCATTTTTGTCTTAACCATGGGGGATCGGATTCCTCTTTATTTTTCAGTGTACTAGCCAAGGCCATGCACCAACATGGGGAGTTGTATAGGGACAAGTTAGTGGCTCTAGAAGCCAGGTTCATCATTAGTTTTAGCACATTATTTCCTTCAGGTCTTAACCTGGTGGGTAATTTAAATGTACAAATTTGAATGTATTTATCTGAATGTATAACTGGGAAATATGTGGGACAATATCATTGTTTTTGTAAATGTGAGGTATCACTTTAAATTTGGTGTATCACTTGCAGTTTTGGGTGTTACTTTAATTAATTAATTGTTGATTGATCTGGCATATATGGATTGTGTTTCTGGTGTATTAATTATCCCTTGAAGGCTTTTTAGCTGAGGTACCAGGAGACACCAGTAAAGGACTTTTTAACCTGGAAGACTCTTTGTTTTTTGTTTGATTTTTGCTTGTGTTTTTGTTATCTCCAAAGGCTCATTCAGCTAGATCCATAGCTACAGCATCTGCTTTTTGGGCCAGAGTGTCATTTGATGACAATTGTGCTGCAGCCACTTGGTCCATTTTCCATACTTTTATTGCTCATTACAAGTTGGACATCATATTCAGGAACAGGGCTCCATGGTTCTTCGGAATATCCTTCCATGAGGGCTACTCAAGGTTATCGTAGCTGGGGGCTCTGTCTCATACATTGAGGAATGAATGAAAATGATAACATCAGATATTAAAGTTTTATACTCACCATAACTATGCATCTGTGCTGTCTATTTTCATTCTTCCTCAACTCCCCACCCTCCTTCCCACTATCCTTATTCTAGTTATTTATTTATTTAATACTTGTTTATTTAACATTTGTTTACCAGGAAAGTCCAACTTGGAACGAGCCAATTTTCAGCAAAAGCCTGGGGAGAAACACTCCAGATACATGTCTTTGTAATGTGGGAGTAAACTGGAGCACCAGGAGGGAACCCACACAAATGCAGGGAGGATATGCAGACTCCACACAGAAGGCACCTCAGACGAGAATTGAACCAGAGAACCTCTTGATGTGAAGCGGCAATCCAAACCGCTGCACCACTGCATTGTGCTTATCCATTGGGAGTGATCTGATGAGGTATATGGGAACCATTATTTCCAGTTTCAGCCCCTTCTCTGTCTCTGTCCTGTTTCTTGTTATAACTATAATTACTAATCTTATAAGTATTTATGCCTTGGCAACAGCAAACTCGATCTGAGGTACTCTGGCGAGTAAGGAGCATTATGGGTAAAGGGAGGAGTTTGAGAATCTGATCCAAGAATCTAGAGAGATTGCTTGAGTTGGATCCAAGGATCAGATCCGAGACCCATACATTGAGGAAGAATGAAAATGGACAGCACAGATGCATAGTTATGTTGAGTGTCTTGTCTTTCTGCTTTTCCCGGTTAGGGGTCACCACAGCGGAACTCCGGTCCGCTAATGATTGGCAGTGGATTTTTATGGTGCCGAGGTGCCAGCCCAACGCCCAACCTTCAAGGAAGGCACACTCATTCACGCACGCACCTACCTGCATGTCTTTAACTTCACTCGACCGTGGAGAGGACTTGCAGACTCCACACAGAAGGCACTCCAGCCGAGAATCGAACAGAAGAACCTCATAGTTATGTTGAGTACATAACTTTAATTTTGTAGAGTTTGACTCTTATTTTGTAATTAGCTGTACAGAGATTTATGTTATTTTTAAGCATGTTTTGTATATTTATAATAATTCAATGGGTCAGTGCAAAAATAGTTTATCACACTTATAGGTTATAATTTTAAGTACATTGTTTGTAAAAGAAAATTAGACCTATACAAACAGGAACATAAAGCGTAAGTTGCTGTAATTTTCAGGGTTTGTAGGAAATCCAATGACTATGCCGAAACAGAAATAGAACGTGTTATTTTAGAAAGTGCTACACTTGTTGATGGCTGCCTGCTCCAGAATATAACTGAACATGGCACTTATTATGCTCTACTTTACTGCTAAGTTCCTGTCTGATTTTCTTGAAGGGGGGGGTGACCTTATATCTTCCCTAGGGAATGTCCAGCTACTCCATGAGTCTGATTGGAAGACTGTCACCAGCCTGTGGCTAAATCCCATGCATCTATGGATGCACTGTAAGCATGTTTTGAGTATTTTTGGTTATAATGAATACTGTCATGCAACTTCACTTTTCTGGTTTACTTTCAAGGCTGAGCCAAAGTTTAAAGCTGATCTTCTAGTAGCATTATTACATCAGCTATAAATATATGCCATCTGGTTGCTAGAGAGTAGTGCTGATTATTTATCTTTAATATTTAAAGGTACACTTACTTTGACGGTGTTTCTTGTATGCCTGTTGAAACCTGTTGTATCTACAATGCTTTTCTTTGCTTTTCCAACTCTTCCCTTGGAAATGGCTAGTTAAAGTAAACAAGCCTTATTCATTGTTGCAAAAAACATACATTTTTGCTAAAGTAAATAAATTAATTAATATGTGTACAGTTTTGATTTTTTTTCAGTTTTAAGTGCTAACAATATCTAGTTCAGATTGATATTAGTTTAGATATAATAACATGTTTAGCAATATTTAATATTTTCTTCAGGTTGTATTCCTAATTATTCTTTACCTCTTCATTTAGAATCAATATCGATTTGAAGGCACTGGATTTCCAACAATTCCTCAACTTATAGAGTATCATTATACAACTAAACAAATAATTACCAAAAAATCAGGTGTTGTGTTGTTGAATCCTATTGTTAAGGTATGTACCTTAAGTGCACAGTGCATCTGTGGCAGTTTTATTTTCACATCTTAGTCTGCAGTTGCTTTTCAGAAAAGTTTTTATTTATTTAAGCTTACGTTTTCCATGAAATGCTTATTATTAATACTTTATTTGGGCCTGTAGTTGGTAATCTACAATATCAACTCACTTGAAGACATTCTCAGTAGGCAGATCATTCTTTGCTGATGTGGTTGGTTAAAGTAACATTGCAGTGACATGAACTGTCTGCAGATGTAGATTTTATGGTTGCAAGGATTGATGGCTGAAGTTTTTTTTTTTTTTTTTTTTTGGTAGCAGTTTTATCAGACTAGATAAAGATGTGAAATCATGAGAAATGTATTTCCCCTGGTGGGACAGAACCATTTAAAAAAAGCACCCAGGAATGTTGGTAACTTGCTGGCTGTTTATGTAGTTATGAATGGCTTTACAGTAAGAAAAGCGGTGATGTCCTTCTATTTCACTGTTGCAGTTTTCTTAATATGAGGGATCCTCTACCAAGGACTGTCCAATTTTCAGCCAGTATACCAAGGCCTGTCCTACGTATGCTCCCCATGCAAGGTGTAGGGCATAAAGGTGTTTCAGCAGGAAGACCTCGTAACCAAGTAAAACGCTGCTCACTCAGTTAAAAGCAAAGTATTTTAATATATCCCAGCAAAGCAATACACAGATAAGGAACTTTCAAAAACTTCGATGGTTAAGCGCTTTCATCTGCTACCAACAGATTTCATCAGAACCATGAAAGCCCCAAAAATACAACAATAAATAATATTTTTGGCGCCAAAAGATGAATTAATTAAATAATTTCTATTAATCAGAGATGCAGTAAAATAGTATTCTATAATCTTAATGAACCAACATGTTCTAACTCAAACACAACTGTTATACATATAGTACCTTATAAAACTGTTTCCAAACAATATAAACAATTCATGCAGAAATATATAATATAAAATAAAATACATATAATGCAACTACTATGATGTGAACATATATAATGAATTTGTTGTGAAAAAGTTATTCCTAAGAAAGCATATGGTGGTGTAAAATATATTAAAAAGTCTTGAAAAGTCCTTAAAAAAGTTCTTAAAAAAGTTCTAAAAAAGTTACTAGAAGCTAAAAATAACTCAAAGCCTAAAATAAACGACTACTTTGTGAACTAACAAAATGCCTATGTAAAATGTATAAAACAAAGCACAATGCAGACGGAATATTATATTTTATGTATGCATGCATATAAATACCACTGTAAATTTATGTAAAAGTACATACTATCAATATTTGATTATAAAACTAAATATAAACCATGTTATAGATTTAATTATATAACTATAATAATATGAAATAATTTAATATACTCATAAAAATATGTATGTTAAAAATTCTTATTTAAGCAAAAAATTATTGCAAGAAATTGTAACAAGAAATATCTTATAAGTAAGGAAGAAAAAATATATTTAACTATCCATTATCAAGAAAGGTTTGATACTGATGTGATCATTGATACCAGGTTTGGTCGTAGCATTACAAAGTATTTGCCATTTGCTCTCTAAAGCAGCTAAAAAACATTTCCAATTTCCTGTAGTAGATGTGTGATCAATAATGTCAATAATAGTAAAACGGAAGGAATGTTCAACACCATTATCCAAAATATGTCTGCTGAGTGCATTGTTAGGATCCTGTTTCCTAATCCTGTAAGTGTGTTCATATATTCTAGTCCTCAGTTTCCTCTCCGTTTTTCCAATATAATAAGCGTCACATGCTACACAGGTGGCGATATATACTACTGTCGAGGTGTTACAATTTCCCCCCTTTACGTTCTAGGGCATAAAGGTGACATCAGGAAGTATCATCCTCAGAATCTCTTAGCCGCCAGTCTGAACCTCATCTTTGATGGTCTGTCTGATTACCTGAGTTGTTGCTGGTTTACCTAGTTGTTCAGGTAAGTTCCCATTGTTTTTTTTGTTTTTTTTTGGCTTATCCTTTTTTGCTTACAGCATTTGTGTTGTCATGGGGTTTCATGTCATCCAGAAAGGGTAAATGCTAGTATGGGAAACAGATTCCCCATAAAGACTGTCACGAGCAGTGCTTGCTTTGTTTAGGAGCTTCTCATGACCATACCTCCTGTACTGTTTGTCAGCCTTTTGTTCCAAAGACCTTACATAGTTGTCTTTCATCCTTTGCCAGTTATCTTGAAAACCAGCATCTAAAGCTTTTAGTGAAATACACTATGGAAGGTATTTCCTGGCCTGAGTGTGAGCCGTCTTCAAAAAAGAAGGCCACAAAAGTCAGGTAAGATTCTTTGGCTGTGCCTTCTCCACTGAGGTTGGTGAAAGCCCGGAGGGTCAGTCTGGCTTCGGGGCTGGATTCCTCTGCTGCAATGGGTTTGGAGGCCGGCATGGATCTGGATTCTTGCACGCCCTCAGAGGCCTCGCAGATGTCCACTTCGGACACTCGAGGGAACCATGGCTGATTGTCACAGAAGGGCCTAAGGGAGTTCCTCAGGTACTGGTTAGGGAGGAAGTCCCGACTATGATTATTGAGTGTAGGGAGGCATCGGAGCCTTCTACATTTCATAAGCCAGACATCCTTTTAAAAAAGAAGCAAAAGACATATTTCATGTGATGTTGTCCTATCTCACCTTCATTCTTTACTGATGGTTTCAGAATCGATCCTCATTTCTGACTCGGATGCTTTCAAAAGCTCGAGGTCCCCAACTAGCTCGTGGCTTACTCCCTATCCCACGATGCTCTCTGGAAATCCCCAGATCTCATTTGCTGCTAAACAGATCAGGTGTTTCCTCAACTGGCTCTGGCTAAGTTGGATCCTTTTTTCTTATATATATAACTATTTAGCTTGTTTGCTTCTGAAACTTTTGTGTGATTACTTATTAGTGCTTTGGCTATGTTGTTCACCATCTAGACTGTGTCCGCTGCTTACTATTGATCTCTAGGATATCTGGGGTCATCGTTTTTCATTTTAAGGCTTACAGTCCACCCCTATCCCGTTTCCTGTCTGTGTGATTAATATTTTTACATTATTGTTACTATTATTAGGATTATTCATAGAGTAGTATTGTAGGAGTGTGTGTGTGTGTTTTATTAGAGTTCAGCTTGTTTAAATTTAGAGAGCGACTCCGCCCTTTTACTTGGCCTGTGCTTCTGAGACGTCAAGTGTGTTTGGTAGTTGAAACTTTTAGTGTTTAGCCTGTAATTTGTAAGGTTTTCTTCTTGTATAGTGCCAAACCTTGGATATTTTCTTGTATCCTTCTTGGTGTGCAGTTTTTTTCTGCTGTTCAGTTTGTTTACTTACATATATATATATATATATATATATATATATATATATATATAAAACTTAACCCTTTTTCTCTCTAACCAGTTAGTTTAACTTAGAGAGCAGTCTTTAGCCCATTTAAGTTACAGGGCTTTCCCACCTGTTTTTCCTGTGTGCTGTTTAAAAATCATATATACATAGATAGTATAGGTTGTTTGGTGTTGCTTAGTTGGATTTGCTATGTCTAAACAGTTTAAAGAGACTAAAACCCTCTGGGTTCAAGAAATGTTCAAAATGTTCTCAAAAAATGTCTTTGACAGCCATTCAGAGTGTGTGTACTGCCTTGGAGCAGTACACTTACAAGAGTCATGCTCTATATGCCACTGTTTCAGTTCAAGGTTTCTCCTTGAGAGAAAAAATAAACTTATTCTAAGAGGACTACTAAAGACTTCTTTTTCAGAATCCTTAGAAGAAGGTCATAGTACTTCAAAGAAAAGCTCTTCCCCTCCTCCTATATCTGGTAAGTCAACAAAAAGATCTTCATTCTCTTCGGACCAATCTGGACCTTCACAAAAAGTTTCCAAAATGTCATTGGATCCAAAGGCTTTCAGACCTGAGAAACTATGTACCTCAGCTCCATCTGTTTCAGAGCCATTGGTGTTGCATACTCGGAGCCAGTCCCCTGTTTTGGAACTGGTGTCTCCAACCTTAAGGTCACCAGTTTTGCAGAAATCTATGTCTCCTAACCCCTCCTCTCGATCCTTCAGGAGTTTGACAGAAGATGATGTGGATTGTGTGGTGCAGAGGTTTTTGAGTACACCAGCGCTAGCAAAATTATTATCGCATCTGACCCAGAAAGTTTCAGAGATGAGTGGACCAACCCCATCACTATCGATTCCTCCTCCGACCCACCTCGGGGCTTTGAAGCTGGAATGCGTGGATCAGATTGTTGTGGAACCGTCAGTGCTGAGACCCGCCTCAGGATCTATGGCCCCGACCTCTGCTACGACTTCCTTGGTGCCCTCTGAGTTCAGGGGGAGCAGACGCTCAGGTTTGGGGAGGACAGTCGGATCGGACACTTGTTGGATCCAATCTTGCTTCTTGGGGCTTTGGCTCAGGTGAGCTTGGTGCCTACATCAGCTTTGGAGCCAACCCCCTTGGTGCTGGGGAAACCTTCTGGTTTTTCAGAACTGGGAGCTTTCTCAAGTCATGGGCAGGGGGCTTTCGAGGCAATGAGGAGAGTGCTGTCACCACAGACAGCCCCACTCTCAGATCCAGTCATTCCTCCCCTAAAGGCACCAGTGTCTGTCTCCACAAAGCCAATTCCACACAGACATGGAGACCGTAAGCCTTAGGATGCCCCATTGGATGAACCTATCTCTTCCAAAACCTCTCCAAAATGCCCTTCTGAAGAGGTCCCTCAGAAGAGACTATGCAAGAGGAAACATCTGGACTCCCTGGACGAGTCAGTCACATCTGGCACAGACCTCGATGGTTCAGAAGGGTCCCCACAGTTGCCCTCTGAGGATGTCTCCTTTGCAGACATCTTGGAAATTCTTAAGCAGAGAGGTAGCTGGATGCCAATCAACTCTTCTGATGAGGAGTCTGTATACCTGAAGGCTTTTGGGTCTCACTCTCCCACCACTTGGGTGTGTCTGCCTTTCGATGAACTTATGTAATTGGTTTGTCAAAAGGCATGGGAGTCTTCGGATTCCATCGAGCCTGTTCCGCAGAGGCCAGATAAGTTTATAACAGCCCCCAAAGATAAATCCTTCCTAACAAAAGGTTGCCCAGTATATGCGATGGTGGTGGTGGTGGCCACCAAGAAGGAATTGTCAGAGACATCCTTTTCTATCCATCCCCTGAATAAGGAGTCGCGGACAATGGACGGATACAGAAAGCACATATTTTCTTCAGTGACCTTTACCCTTGAGTCCCTGAATTATCTCACACATTTTATCAGGCTGCAGAGAGATCTCCTGAAGGAGCTAGGAGATACTGTACAAGCTACAGTAGCTGTGGGGGCATCAGACAAAGTGTCCTCGAGCTCTCCACCTTAAATTCACTAGTAAACTCATCCATGAGGCCTATTTCCTCTGCACCCGATGGAGTGAGCTGGGCAGAAGGTTCAGGAATTTCCCTTAGGAGACATTCCTGGATGCGCTTGTGTAACTTTGCAGAAAATTTTAAGTCTTCTTTTGTTAATGCCCCTTTTGATGGCTCATTCTTGTTCGGGCTCAAAGTCAAACACACACTAACTAGGTGTGAACAGGGAGGTAAAACTCTCTCTGCCATTGGAGACCATTTCTCCATACCATTTAGACCTTATTTCAGAGGTCAAAATGGAGGAAAAGATGTGGTTCTGAAAAGTCCAGAGAGTTTTCCCAAACACACGTGGTGAGCCTTCCCCCAGGGACAAAGGGGGAAGCAATAATGGAAGATGACGATCATGTGGTAGAAGGGGTCCACAAAACTCAGGGTGATAGAGAATCCTTCTTTGGTAAGCCCTTCCAGTGCTCTTGAAAGGAGGCCCATTTGTCCATCTCTGGAGGCAGTCAGGGGTCACTTTTCCTTGTACCCAAACACCTGGATAAGAATAACAAAAGACAAATGGGTACAAAGCATCATATCCAGAGGATACTATATATCCTTCTCCCTTCCAACCCCATGTATCAAAAACATTACAGATGTTCCACCCAGTCACAGGAAACAAGCAACCATAGAAATACAGAAGTTGCTAGAAAGAGTTATCCAACCAGTACCCACAGACCAGGTAGGATCCGGAACTTACTCAAGGATGTTCTTCGTGTTTCACTGTTGCAGTCATCACATTTGGGTTATCTGCTTGCAGTAGCCCTCATTCGGCCTGATTATCAAAGTCTTGGGTCCTGCGTCGGTTGCTGTCTCTTCTTCCGTGATTTCAGGTAGTCAGGTGTATAAAGCATGCAGCTGACGCCATTACACCAGTCTTTCTTGCCGTGCAGTGCCCGAAGCAGAAGCAGTTCACAAGTGCCAGTCAGCCGACTCCTAAAATTTTCGTTTTCGAATTTCAGAACCAAACTCTTCAACTAAAGCTAAGTATCCCGTTGGGGAAACTTTTTCTTGCTCTAAACCGATGTCAGTAAAAGTCAATAATTGTATTTCTTGTGGAAAGCAAATTTCTCATAAAGATTTTCATTCATACTGTATTCCTTGCCTAGGCCCTGACCACGACGTACCTCGCTGTCGGTTTTGTGCCTTATTTAAACCACAAAGTATTCGTCGTAGTTACATTTTCACTTCTAAATATTTTGGTACTCGGTTCAATTATCCAGATATGTCTTCGGTAAGCCACCCGGCTACCGACATTCCGAAAAAAAACGCAAAGATAAAGACAGAGCCTTGGTCCAAAGCTTCTCCTAAGCTAGTCGCCAGTTCACCGGTACTTTTGCAGCCCCTGATACCTGCTACTTCAGATTCACAGGCCTCTGCTGAGACCCATTTGGAGTCCGGTATGCCGCGAGATACTTCATCAGTGGAACCTGCAGATGTCTGTACCTTGGATGGGTCCAGAGCCGCTGTGCAGGCACCAGCTTCTGAGTGTGTATTCAGGCCTACTGACTTGCATATTAAACCAGTGCCATCTTCTTCTTCTAGGCCTAAAACTCGAACCATACCTAGGAAACCGATGCCCAGACTGCATGGTCAGGCCTCTATGCCTAAAAACAAATGATAAGAATGGCTGAATACCATATTACTTTAATCAAGGGAAGCCAACATTCCCCCTCTAAGAGACCTAGGACTGAATTTGCTTATGGTACTTCTGACCAGGATTCTGAAATTTCTGTCTCCTCTGATGACCAGGATTTACCCTTATCTACCTGTGAGTATTCTGATGCAGAGGACTCCATTCCCTCTGCTTCTCCCCCAGGGGATTTTTCTTTTGGTGAAACCTTGCATACTCTTAGGGACCATTTTCATTGGGACAGCCAGGATTACTTTGATTCTAAAAAGAGGCTTAGAGATTTCTTACTCCTGCCTCAACACAGGCCTTTAGCTGTCCCTCTTGTGCTGGACATTGTTGCCGATGCCTTTTCGGAATCTAGCTTGGCCCCTGACTCTTTACCTCCTGCTCCCAGAAAATCTGCTAGATATTACAGGGTTCCTGATTCTCACAAGTTTCTTTTTAAAAATCCTATTGTGGATCCTGAGACCATTTCACAGGGACCCAAGGGCATCAAGGCTACTACTGCCAAAAATCCCACCCCCTCTGATAGAGATTCCAGGGCCCTGGATAGATGGGGTAAGAAGGTATACACCTCTGCAACCTTGGCCATCAGGGCCTGAAATTGTCAGTTTCATATGTTAAAGTATCAGCAGCATATTATTGGATTGTTTAAACACAAAATGATGTTGATTCCTGATTGTGCTGAAAATAAGGATTTACAGGATTTAATGCATTCTGCTGAACAGGTTGGAAAACATACCTTGCAGTGTGGTTTTGATTCACTAGAAGCATCTTGCAAGGCTGCTGTCACCGGGTCTGTACTTAGAAGGCATGCTTGGCTTATGGAGCAAGCTTTGCCAGATCATGTTAAAACGAAATTGCTGGATGCTCCCTTAAATCAGGACTGCCTGTTTGGCGACAAAGCAAAAGTTCTTAAGATGGAGGAAAAAGCTAAATCTATGCAAACTGTTAAAGATTTCTTACAAGTGCAGCCTTCTAGATTTAGTAGGCATTGGCCCTCAAAAAATTGGTCCTTTCCTGCCTCTTCCAGGCCTTCTCAGTTCAAACCCAGAACCAGCAGAACACCCAGGCTTCAGTCCAAGGGTACACACAGGACTAAGCAGTGAGGGGCTCCCACTTCCAAATCAGGGAGTAGTAAGACTCCCCCCTATGGTAAGCTGTCTCAATGACTTAACTTTAAAACTTACAAGCACTTCTCAACTGACTGCTCCTTTAGTGGGAAAGATTGCTCTGCAAGCAAAAAACTGGGAACTCATTACCCAGGACAAATGGGTTTTAAACAGTTTCCCAAGGATACAGATTTCACTTCCACCATTACCAACCCCAAACGGTTGGCCAGATCTACCCCCAAATCAGTGGGCAGATGCTCAAAAGCAAGTACTCTCTCTCTTAAGGTTAAAGGCTATCTAGACTGTTCCGGAAGAGGAAAAGGGGCAAAGTTTCTACTCAAGACTTTTCCTGGTACCCAGAAAAGACAGCTCATGGTGTCCTTTCCTGGACCTGTCTATCCTAAACACCTTTTTGGTGATTCCAAAATTCAAGATGCTAACTCTTCACTAGTTGCTTCCCATGATAGGCAAAGATGCCTGGTTGGCAATACTGGATTTAAAGGAAGCCTACCTGCACATCCCAATCAGGGAATCTTGCAGAAAATACCTACGCTTCAAAGCAGGCTGCATGCACTATCAGTTCTCTGCACTGCCCTTTGGCTTATCTACTGTGCCCAGGGTATTCACAAAGTGCCTAGCTCCAGTCATTGCATTTTGCAGGCAAAGAAATATTCAAATATACCCATACCTGGACGAAAGCCAGGACATACTACTGAATAATGTGGCATTTGTACAAAAGGTGTTAACTTGTCTGGGGTACACCATAAACAAAAATAAATCACATCTGGTCCCTGTCAGCAAATTATATTCCTGGGAGCAAGCTTGAACACAACTTCCCAGATGGCTTTCCTCACGCCAGAGAAACAAATTCTTTTGACAACTTATTTCAAACTAGTGGCCACAAAAACCCTGCTATCTGCAAGGCAACTACTGCAAGCCTTGGGGTTCACGGCTTCGTGCATTCTACTAATTCCATATGCAAGACTGCATATGAGGAAACTACAGTGGTATCTAAAAAGCCTATGGTGTCAACATTCTCAGGATATAGAAACAATGATTCCTATCATACCTTGCCTACGGTTAGAATTCCTTTGGTGGGCAGAGGCCTGCCACCAAAACAAGGGGCTACCATTCACTCTACCCCCTGCCACCCAAACCCTAACAACTGACGCATTAGACTACGCATGTGGGGCTCACCTGGCAGGGAAGTGCATTTAGGGCAAATGGAACCCAAGTCAAATGCACCTGCATATCAATCAAAAATAAATGTTAGCTTTACACAATGCTCTGACAGCCTTCAAGGACCACATTCTTCCAGGACAATTAATGGTAAAGAAGGACAACACCACTGTTATGTGGTACATAAACAAACGGGGTACCCATTCTTACCCCCTCTGCAGACTAGCCATGGCTCTGTGGAACACAGCCTTAAGCTACCAACTTCATCTACAGGCTCAATTCCTGCCAGGAAAGCTAAATACACTGGCAGACAAACTAAGCAGAAATATCATGAATCCACATGAGTGCAAATTGGAACCAAAGATTTTCAACATGTTGATCAACAAATGGGGGATCCCAGATATAGACCTGTTTGCCTCCCCCCAGAACTACTAATTGGACAAATTCTGCACAAGGACTCCCCACAAACAAGCTTGGGAAGTGGATGCTCTGTCCTTCAGCTGAAAAATCTATCAGTTTATGCCTTTCCTCCTCTGCCTCACCTCTCCAAAGTACTACTAAAGATCAAACAGGACAAACCAAGGATGATGCTGATTGCAACAGACTGGCCACGTCAACACTGGTACCCCTTCTTGCACAATGTGTCACAACTGGCCCCATGGCACCTACCTCAGACCCCTACCCTGCTGTCTCAGCAAGAGAGCCAGATTCTGCACCCCCAGCTTCAAACCCTGAACTTGTCAGCCTAATTACCTAATCTCTCCATTACCATCCCTCAGTAAACAAGTGTTGGATGTCATTTTGTAGGCAAGGAGGCCTAGTACTAGAAAATCTTATGCTAAAAAATGGAAAATATTCTGTGCCTGCAACCAAACTCAAGGGATGGCCACAGCAGCACCCAATTTACCTCAGATTCTTCAATAATTAACTGAGATGCTTCACAAGGGCTTTTCCTTTTCCTCCATCAAAATTCACACCTCAGCCATTTCAGCTCATTACAACACAGAACCACCCCTCTTTTCTCACCCGCTGCTCAAACAGTTCCTCTGAGGGGCCAAAAACTTAAGACCACCAAGGAGAGCCCCAACTCCATCCTGGGACCTTAATTTTGTATTGGAAAAACTCACTCTTTCTCCTTTTGAGCCAGCTGCAACTGCAGAGTTAAAATTCCTTTCTTGGAAAACAGATTTCTTTTTAGCAATCACTTCAGCAAGAAGGGTGTCTGAATTACAGGCCCTTATGGCAGTGGAGCCTTTCATCATCGTTCATTCAGACAGGATGTCCCTCAGGACCAATCCCCTTTCATGCCGAAGGTGGTATCCAGGATGGCTCTTAATTAGTCCATTCATTTGCCAACCTTCTTTTCTATTCCACAGAACAAAGGGGAACAGATACTGCACTCCTTAGATGTGCACAGACAACTTAGATTTTACTTGGACAGGACTAAACCTCAAAGGAAATCTGAACAATTACTGGTGGCATTTGCTACAGGGGCAGAGGGGATGGCTATTTCAAAGCAAATCATTTCTAAATGGATAGGCCATTGCATTCATTTCTGCTATAAGCACCATGGAAAACCTATCCCACAGGGATTAGACCCCATTCAACCAGGGCTGCATCTACCTCTACTGCCTTCCTCAGAGGTGTCCCTACCAGAGACATCCTAGAAGCTGCTACCTGGAGTTCTGTACATACTTTCACCAAGCATTACCATTTGCCAAATTTCTCTAAATCCAGTGCTGGCTTTGCCACTGCAGTCTTGCAGGGCCTTATAGCTGGTCCTAATGCTATCTAAATTCCTCCTCCCGTCCTTATCTTTGGGAATCTACCCAAATGTGATGACTGCAACAGTGAAAGACGAAGAACATAGCACAGTTGAGTACACTTACCATAAATGTAGATGTTCGAGTGTATTCACTGTTGCAGTCCTGGTTACCCTCCCTCCTGCCCCCTGACTTCTTTTGGCTATACCTCTATTCTCCTTTACTATACTTAAAAGCTTTTTGGTGTATTTGCTTTTTTGTTGGAGGTATAACCTTGTATATATATTTAATTGCTTCCCATTAATGGGGGCACCTGACATCTGGGGCAAGAAAAACTGATGTAATGACGACGGCTGCATGATTTATACCCCTGACTACCTGACGCCATGGAAGATGAGACAGCAACTGACGCAGGACCCAAGACTTTCATAATCAGGCCGACTGAGGGCCACTGCAAGCAGATAACCCAAATGTGATGACTGCAACAGTGAATATACTCAAACGTCTTCATTTATGGTAAGTGTACACAATTGTACTTTCTTTTTAGTCCCAAAGAAAACAGGGGACTGGAGATCCATACTGGATCTCAGCAGGTTGAACAAATCTGTCACAAAGACAAAGTTATGGATGGTGAAATTGCAGTCGATACTTCCATTTTTGGGAAAAGACAATTGGATGTGCTCTATAGACCTCCAGGATGCATACTACCACATAAAAATGGACAGGCCATCCAGGAGTCATTTACGCTTTCAGCTGGGAGCCAGTCATTACCAATTTCAAGCTCTGCCCTTTGGTCTCACTACAGCCTCCCGAGTGTTCACCAAATGTATGGCAGTAGTTACGGCTCACCTGAGGCATCTAGGATTCCGAGTGTTTCCATGTCTAGATGACTGGCTCCTAACCATCACCACTAAGCATCAACTATGAGTAGTATGAGACACCACACTGACATTTTTCTCCGATTTGGGAATCACAATAAACTACGAAAAATCTGCCTTATTGCTATCTCAACATATCATTTTTATAGGCACAGATCTAGATACTATAACAATGATAGTAAAGTTGCCCCCAGAAAGAGTTCAAACATTATGGCTTCAGGTCTCACTCCTTCTTCTTTAAAGGAAGTTCCAGCAAGGACAGTTCTAAAGTTACTGGGCACCATGGCAGCAGCAGTAAATGTAATTTCATTAGCACAGCTGCACATGAGAATCTTACAGTGGCTACTATTCACTCAGTGGTCCATGCAAGAACTACAAGTGCCACATCAGATCATATTAACAGAATCTTGCAAGAAAGACCTCCAGTGGTGGATACACTCTAGTCAAGTGACCTTAGGTCGACCCTTTGTTCTTCCACATCCATTAGCCACAGTGATCACGGAGGCTTCTCAGATAGGGTGGGGGGGTGTCTTAATCAGCAAAAGACAGTCCAAGGCACTTGGCAGGATCATGAGGCGCACTTGCACATCAATGTCCTAGAGATGAAAGCGGTGCTTCTTACATTGCAAACATTCCAGAACTCTCTCCCGATAGGAATGATTGCTATCCAGACAGACAACATGTCAGTTGTATGGTATATAAACAAAAAAGGGGGAACCAGATCTTACCCCCTTTATCGAGAGGCACTGAGAGTATGGCGGGAGGCAGCCTCTTCCCAACATTTTCTGATAGCAACGCGCATCCCGAGGAAATCCATTGTGATAGCAGACAAACTCAGCAGGGCAATTCTAATGCCCCATAAGTGGTCCCTGAAACAAGACATAGCGGAAATGGTTTTCCAAAAATGAGGCCAGCTTTGCTGCGACCTTTTTGCCATGTCCATGAATGCTAAATGCAGCAGCTACTTTACCCTAACCCCCCCGCCCAGGAGTCCCCAAGGAATGCACTTGTACACAATTGGCCCCCCTCGGATCTCCTATACACTTTTCCTCCCCTTCCCTTGATACCAAAAGTTCTTCAGAAAGCCAGTGTATTGGGAAGAACCTTAATACTTCATGCCCCTTACTGGCCTTGTCAAATCTGGTTCCCCTTTTTGTGACCTCTTCAAGAGGAGTCCTGGATTTTGGACCCATTTCCTGATCTTCTGACACACCCATTGGGTACATGTCATCCATCTCTGCAAACCCTCAAGTTGACAGCATGGCTGCTCCGATTCTAGCCATAACCAGGCTTCCAGACCTTTCCCCATCAGTAAAACATATCTTGATTTCTTCTCACAAAGCTTCTACGAAAAGATTGTAGCTCAGTAAATTTGTTATTTATTTATTTTACATTTGTTGATTGGGATAGTCCATCTGGTTGTGAGCCCATTTTCAGCGGAGGCCCTGGGAGAAAACCTCCAATAAAACGAGAATAACATTGACAAGTACAGCATCTGTTTTACATAGAATTTAACAGAAATATTTAGAGACAACAAAGAAAGTACAATATACAGTAGGCACTTTAGTGAAAAGGAGAAAGTTATTGCAATATATTAAAGTCATATATATATATATATATATATATATATATTTTTTTTTTTTTTAAGGGCAGGGGTCCATTTTTAGTTGATCATTTGAGTTTACTTTATTAACACGTGTACATATGTATACCCTTACAAAAGAAAATGATTTATCAAATTATACTGTTATTGTAGTTAGCTCATACGTGTTGGAAAAGATTTACTTCCTGGCCTTCAGAAAATAATCTTGACCCCTTTTCTGCACCCTTACCTTCTATTTTGGAATATTTAGTGAAGCTTTTTCAGGAAGGGGCAGCTGCAGCTACCATTCGAGTGCAACTAGCTGCAATTTCTTATTTCCACATTGGAGACGGAGGTCCAAATGTCATGTCCCACAGACTTTGTAGAGCTTTCTTGAGAGGTGCAAATCTGTTAAAACCACCCATTAAACCACCTCTTATCTTCATGGAATCTAAATTTTGTCTTATCTCGTATAATCCTTTCCCCCTTTTAGCCCGCTTCATCATGTGATCTAAAGTTTTTAACGTGGAAAACAGCTGCCTTACTAGTGATCACTTCAGCCAGACGTGTTTCAGAACTACAAGCATTATCTGTCAAACCCCCTATATGCTGTTCCATAAGGACAGAGTCTCTCGCCGTATGAACTTGTCCTTTCTACCAAAGGTATGTTCTGAATCAAACCTAAACCATTCTATAGACTTACCAGTTTTCTTCCCCAGTTATGGCAATAAGGCAGAATATATGTTACACCTACTGGATGTGTACAGACAATTACGTTTCTACTTGCACAGAACAAACAAACTTAGAAAGACTGACCAACTATTTGTATAATTTTCAGACTGTAAAAAAGGTGGCTCCAGTAGCAAAATCTACTATATCCAGAGGGTTGTCAGACTGCATTATGTTCACCTACCATTCTGTAAACAGACAACATCCAGGCAAAATAAGAGCTCATTCTACCTGTTTCTACCTCTTTCACCTTTTGTGCGAAACTGCCAATTGTTATGATCTGTGCTGCAGCAACATGGTCAACACCTCGTACCTTTATCTCTCATTACAAAGTCGATTTGGCTTCCAGGGACAGGGCCCCCTTTATGTCCATGGTCCTGAAGAATGTTCTTTTGTGAGCCACCCAAGAAAATGGTGCTAGGGACACTGTCCCATCAGTGAAGAATGAAGGCAAGATAGGACAACATCACATAAAGAAGTTATGTACTCACCAAAATGTTCCATGTGAGTTGTCCTTCTCGCCTTTATTCTTACGTCCCACCCTCCTGCCCCCAGCCTTTGACACCTGGAGGATCAAGGGATTAGTATTTGGCAACTGTTACTCTCTGACTCTTTTCTTGGTCCTTTTTGATAGATAAAAATTCATTCTTTATATACAATATTTAGTCTACCAGCAAACAAGATTTGGGGATTTCCACAGAGCATCATGGGATAGGGAGTAAGCCACGAGCTAGTTGGGGACCTTGAGCTTTTGAAAGAGGCAGAGTCAGAACTGAGGATCAGTTCTGAACCCATCAGTAAAGAATGAAGGCGAGATGGACAACTCACATGGAACATTATAGTGAGTACATAACTTCTTTTTTGCTCTTAAGGACCCTCAAAGTGAATGGCAGAATTTTACACAGGGTTTGTTCAATGTTCTTATGACCTTGAAACCTCCTCAGGGGGTCTCTGTCCTGGCTCCTCATGGTCATCTTCCCCCCTCAAGAAGTCTAGGGATCAGGATTCCTCTGAAGAACAAGAGGATTCTGAGGAGGATTCTCTGGCATCTTCTATCCACATTCCTTTCCCTTTGAATTATGGCTCTGAAGAAGAGGAGTCTGCTAGTCCTGAGTCTCCTTTTGAGGAGATTTCCTTTGGAAATGCCATTGCCAGGATGATGTCATTCTTTAAATGGGATTGTTCCTAAATTTCTGAAGTGCAGAGGAGATATTATGACCTCCCACAATTGGAGTCTCCTAGACTCTCTGCTGTTCCTCTTGTTTTGGTTGCTTTATTGGATGCCTTTTCTTCTGCAACCCAGGCCCCAGACTCTCAGCCCCCTGCTCTTAAAAAAACAGATTGGTTTTATCAAGTGCCCAGTGACTGTAAATTCCTTTATAACTGTCCATCTGCTGACCCTTTGGTGATTTCTTTGACATCCAACAAACCTTCTAAATTACTACCTTCTGTCAAGCTTCTTCCTTCTGATAAGGACAGTAGAACTATTGAAAGGCTGGGTAAAAAGGTTTATACCTTTAGAGAAAATAAAATTAATCTTTTCTGGACACTGGCTGGTTGTTAGTTCTACTGTTGTGGGATTTTGTGGTTGAGTTTTATACTTCAGCCACCCTAGCATTTTGGGCTGTTAATTATCAGACTCATATGACCAGATATGTTTTGGCTGTCCTTTCTCAAGCTTACCAGGTTATTTCTGACTGACCTGATTCTGAGGGAAAGTTTTCTGCCTTGTTTCTGTTAGGGGCTTCTACCCAGCTAGCTCGCCATTCCATTAAATGTAGTTACGATGCAGCAGATGCTTCCTATAGGGCTGCTGCTTCTCTCTGTGTTTTGAGATGTTCCTGGCTATGGCTTCGACCACTGCCTGATATTAAGGGTAAGTTGATGGTTGCTTCTCTGGACAACAGATGTTTGGTGTTGCTGCAGCTGATTTGTTCAAGTCCCCTGCAGGAAAAAGGCAAGGAGTTGCAGAATCTGAAACATATTTTTGTTTCTCCAGTGCCAAAGCTCCAGAGAAACTATCCCAATGAACTGTCTTTTGTTAGAAGGCAGTCTCATCCTCCTAAAGGCAAGAAGGATGGTAGGAGGGCTCCCCGGTCTAAGTCTACAAAGATTCCTTCTGCTGAGAAGCCTACCTTTCCTGATAAACTAGGTGCTGTCTGGCTACCCGGTTCTTCCCAGACACATTTCTTTTTCTCATCATCTTTATCTGTCTCTTTCTGTCTGTTTAAACATATTCCAGGATTCCTGGGTTCTTTCCATCATTCACCAAGGGTATTTCATGGTTTGGAAATCTCTTCACCCCTTCGTGGGCATTCCTCAGCTACCTCAAGACCAGTTAAGCTTCTTTCCCAAGGTGCTTCAAAATCTTTTGATTTATGGAACTATTCAAGAGGTTCCAGCTGCTCAAAGGGGGAAGGGGTTTTATTCCAGAATGTTTTTGGTTCCCAGGAAAGAGAGCACTTGGAGGCCCATTCTGGATCTTTCTCACCTGAATACATTTCTAAAGGTTTCTTCCTTTCGAATGTTATACTTTCAGACTTTGTGCCCTCTATTGCTTCCTCAGGCTTTTATGGTTTCTCTGGATCTCAAAGATGCTTACCTCCTTATCCCTCTTCATCCCCTTTTCAGGAAGATTTTATGTTTCTGTGTTGCTTCCTGGCATTTTTAGTTCACTGTTTTGCCCTTTAGCCTCTGTACTGCACCAAGAGTATTCACCAAATGCCTAGCTCCTGTGATTGCTCTCCTTCCATTTCTAAGAATTTCTGAGAACTCTGAACACTTCAAAACCCAGCTGCATTCTTACCTCTCCCAAAAATGGAAATGCAATTGCACTCCACCTACCTAACCTGCTTAATGCATAAATACTTTATAACACACAAAGTTGGTTCTTCCTTACACACTATTGATTAACCCTATGTACTGCCTTCATGCTAATGATACCTCTATATCACTCTCAGAGGATTTAAACCTCTGTATTAATTTAACTCATGCTAATATTCATGCATAAAGAACTCATCCATGCTAATGTTACTTCTATATCATTCTCAGATGATTTAAACCTCTGCATTAATTTAACCTTGTACTACTGTTCTCAACCACTAAACATGTAAATATGCTTTACATCCTTCTCCAAGCTGCTGTTTAACTTTTGTTTAGTTTTAGCTATTTTGTATTTAAAATTTGCTTAGTTGTTTCTGTTTCCACTATGTATTGTACTTCATATTATGGAGCTTGTACTATTATTGGAGCTTTTCTCCCCGGGCCTCCACTGAAAATGGGCTCTTTAAGCCCAGTGGATCTCCACGGTCATCAAACTGGAAATAAAATAAATAATTGCCTTTTTGCAAGCTCAAATGCACTCAGGTCTTTCCTTATTTAGATGACCTACTTATTCAAGCCTCCTCTCCAGAATTTCTTTTACAGCACCTTCAGTGGGTCATTGCTCTACTGCAAAGCCTGGCCTTCAATTAAATTTTCAAAAGCCCTTCCTGTTCCCATCAAGGGGTCATATTTTTCTTGGACGCAGGATCCAGACTGTTCCAGTACTAGCATCCCTGCCTCCTCCCAAGGCTTTGACTCCGATTTTCTTTTTTCATTCCCTTTTTGCTTTGGATTTGATTTCAGCCAGGGAATTTCTGAGGGCTCTGGGATTCATGGTATCCACTATCCCTATCCTTCCCTTCATCACATTGCACATTAGAAAGCTTCAGTGGTATCTAAAGTCAGTTTGGCTTCAGCATTCTCATCCCCTAGAGTTTCCAATTCCTCCTCTTCCGTGTCTCAAGTTGGAATTTTAAGGTGGATTCAGCAACTGATTTCAGCCCCTGCTTCCCTTTCAAGAGCTATTTACGGATGCCTCAGTTGGGGGTTGGAGGGCTTCCTTCAGAAACGTAAAGGTGCAAGACCTTTGGTCTCCTCAACAACAGAAGGAGTGCATAAATGTCAAGTAGATGAGAGCTCTTCTGTTAGCCCTAACTGATTTCCATCTTCTGTTGTCTCAAGAGTTACTAAACATCTTTACAGACAAAACCTCAGTGATGTGATATGTCAACAAACAGGGAGGCACAAGGTCCTGTTTTTTTGCAGTTTGGCACTCCAGGTTTTGGAGCTAGCAATTCAGTACCAAGTTACTCTTCAGGTCGTGTACATTCCTTCAAGTCAGAATGTTGTGGCAGATTCCCTGAGCAGGTCCATAACACATATTCACAAGTGAATGCTTCACAGGGATGTGTTTCTGGACATTATCCACCAGTGGGGTATTCCTCAGGTAGATCTCTTTGCCTCCCCTCTGAACTGGCAGCTTCCTCTATTTTGTGCCAGGACTCCATATCCTCTGGCCTGGAAGGTGGATGCCCTATCTTTTTCATGGAAGGAGATTTTTTTTATGCCTTTCCTCCACTTCCTCTTATTTCAAAAGTCCTGCGCTAGATAAAACAGGATGCTCCAAAAATCTTGCTGGTGACTCGCTTTTGGCCCAGACAACATTGGTTCCCTCTTCTTCTGCACATAGCCAAGGGCAGTCATCGCAAGTAATTTCACAGGGCGGATATTCTCACACAAGACAAGGCATCTCTCATCCATCCTCACCTGTCCACTCTTAAGCTGACACTGTGGGTGATAGGATTTTGATTCCCTATAGACACATTTTTCTGAGGATGTGCTTTGGGTTCTGTAGGAGGCCATGAAACCCACTAATAGGAAATCCTACTTGTCCAAATGGAAGGGGTTTTCTGTTTGGTTTATTTCATGTAACCTGAACCCACCTACTGTGGATGTTCCTTTGGTTCTTTCTTATTTGTGTAAATTGCTCAATGCTTGTTTGGCATATTTTTCTAGTAAAGTCCCTCTATCAGCTATTTCTGTTCATCTGCCTTTAACTCCTCCTTTTATCCTCTGGGTTTGAGGCTAAACAGTTTCTTGAAGGTGTCCTTCATATTAGACCTCCCAGGAAGCCTGTTCCTCCTTCCTGGGATCTTAATTTTGTTTTGGAGACCTTGACTCAGGTTCCTTTTGTGCCTGTAGTTTCAGCTTCCTTACAGCATTGTTCTTGGAAGACTGTTCTTTTGTTAGCACTTACTTCTGCCAGATGGGTGTCTGAGCTTCAAGCCCTTATGGCTGTTCCTCCTTTTTTAGTTTTTCCATAAGGACAGAGTGTCTCTTCATACCAATCCTTCGTTTATGCCTACGGTGGCGAATGAGTTGTTTCTTAATCAATCTATTAATTTGACCACTTTTTTTCCCTTCTCTACAGTCTGCTAGAGAGAAGGTGTTTCACACTTTGGATTTGCAGAAACAACTCAGGTTTTGTTTAGACAAAACTAAAGATTTTAGAAAATCTGATCAGCTTTTTGTTTCTTTTCATCATAGTTCACTAGGTTTGGTGGTTTTCAAGGAGACTGTTTCCTCTTGGCTTGGATTTCTAAAGCCGTTTCTTTTTCTTATTCTTATCACGGTAAGAACCTTCCTTCTATGGTTAAGGCTCACTCTACTAGGGCTGTGTCTTCTTCTGGTGCTTTTTTTTAAGGGTTTGGATTCTAATTCTTTTCTACCTGATCTTCAGTGCATACCTTTACCAAGCATTACAAGCTGGATGTCATATCCAGGGCTAGTGCTGGTTTTGCTAGGGCTATTCTTCATGGGTTCCTAGAAGGCTCTGCTGGCCTTCCTCCTCCTTGTCTTCTTCCTTAGCTTTTGCACTCTCCCTCATGTTAAAAATACTGCGGCAGTGAAATTGAAGGACATTGTACAGTTCTGTAAAATGCTACTGTAACAATAGATGACCTTCTCTTCACAGCTGCTGTATTCGCTCCATCCCTGCTCCCCCCGGTCTTTTGTTCCTGTGGATTTGTATGTTACCCTCTGGTATCCTAGGACTGGTGTTCCTCAGTTCTGAGGATGATACATCCGGACTTCACCTCTATGCCCTACGCCTTGTGTGGGGAACATAAACATGACATATGGCGTATCGTTAACCTAAAGGCTTTGGTATACTGACCAGACACCGGGTTGCCCTTGGCAACCCTCATTTTAAGAATACTGCAACAGTGAAGAGGAGGACATCTACTGTTATGGTATGATTTTACATAACTGTACTTTTCCTTAATTGTGGGCTAGGACTTGTGTATTTTGTTCTAAGGTGTAATAGTCGATGTCTTCTTTTGTATTTGTTGCTTTATTTCATGAAAGGGTTTTGAACAAGTAGCATAAACAGGAGTAAACTCAGAAGTGGTGATAGGTCTCTAGAGCAAATCTTCAACTATTCTGTTCTCATCTGGAGACTGCCTACTGATACAAGAGAGCAAAGATGGACTACTGTGATGTGCACAACAGTCCCGTACCTTATGCACATTTTTTTGTCGAATAGTTTTCCTTCAAATGTCATACATACCAAACAAAGCACTTTTTTCTCATAACCTTTTGTTTTCTGATCACTGTGTATTGAATGGTTTTATTTTTTCAGTTCTCAAAAATTAACAAATTGCTCATTTGGCAGTCAGACTTGTAGCAAACCTCAGCAGTCATGACACTTGTTCTAGAAAACATCATTTGTGAACGCAAGACTTATTTTGCTTCAAACCAGGCCCACCCGTAAGTGATGTTAGGTAGCTATGTAAACACATTATCATCATCATCACAAAATGTATTTTGGAGGTATTGGTTTGTGTCTTTTTCTTGTGGTTTGGATACTTCTTGAATTTCTGTTAACAACCACACAAAGGAGAATATTGGTACAAAACAAAAATAAACCTTAGCAAAACTTTTCCCTATGCTCCCCCTCACCCCCATTCGCCAGTCATGTCATCACTTATATAATTATCTCTCTTCACCCAGCTCTTTATACATACCATGTCTCCAATTAAACTGCTAACTCTCTTTCTTGTGAGGGTGGTACAGTGGCAGAGTGGATAGTGTTGCCTCACAGCAAGAGGTTCCCTGGTTCAATTCTTGGCTGGGGTGCTTTCTCTTCAGAGTCTGCATGTCCTTCCTGTATTCACGTGGTTTTCCTCCAGGTGCCAAGGTTTCCTCCCACATTTCAAAGGTATGCAGTAGGTGGATTGGACACTCTAAATTGGCCATAGTAGTGAGTATGTGTGCAAGCGTGTGGTGAGGAAGAACTACTGTGGCAAGACTTACCCACCCAGCGGTGTAAACTTGGCTCTAGATGGTTGTCACTGTTGAAGTGACACCCCAACCCCATGTGTAAAAATGGAAAAAGGGGTTGTGGATGGATAAATGGATTCTCTTTCTCACTCTTTGTATTCTACAAACCTTATCTCTCCCACCTTCTAATGATGCATCCATAACTTCCTGCTGTCAACACCTACAACCCTAAACCCTAACTTGCCACACAGCTTCTTATGTTTCTGTTATTAACACATTTAATATCAGTAATAGCTCTGTTACTACTGTCACTCGTATCTTTCCATGAACATACCCTGTATCATAAATTGCAATCCCCTACTTGCATACACAATCTCTTCAACACTCCTTCCTGCCATTTCTCCATGAGTGGCAACCTATTCACTCTGATTATCAACCTTTGCAGAGATGTCCATCCAAATCCAGGCCCACTACAGCATCAGGTAAATACTCCTACTCTTAACACTATTCCGCACCCAACAAAAATCTCTTTCCAGCTCTTGATTAATGTTAACATTAGAAGCTTTTGAAATAAGCTAGTTGAAGTCCATACAGCATTCCCCAGATGTCATTGTAGTTACAGAAACATGGCTTAAACAAGATATAAAAGATGAGGAAATTCTCCCACCTGCATACAGTGTCATCAGATCAGACAAAAAAAAAGGGTAGGGCAGACAGAGTGGCAATATTTTATATGCACATTATCAGTAACTTGTTTTTCCATCACATTAACTACACTACAGTTAAAAATACTGAAATCCTCATGTCTTCACTGAAAATCAATAAATACAAAACAATAAACATAGTTGGAATTTACATATCGCTGGCAGTAATACTGATACAGCTGAAGAACTATTTCCTTGCCTGTCAGCTTCCATCCCTCAGGAAACCTTAATACTGGGTGGTTTCTGCACTAATTTGCAAACCATAACAAATTAATCCACCTACAAGGCCATCACCTTCTGTTTCTGTCAACTAATCTCCACACCATCTAAATATAACAAAAACTGTAAGAAAATGTCTATTTTAGACTGGATCCTGATTAACATGCCATACAATATTATTTCCACATGCTTAGCCCCTGACACTTTTATGTGATTACCTATACACTTTCGCTATCGGAGAGCAAATCACTACCCACAAGTTCCACCGATACAGTCATGTATGTAGCCTGTCCACATTGCAAAGAGATACACTTAACACCAGCTGACAGATTTTAGTTTGGAGATATTTATATAGTTTCCAACTGGATGGAGCAGTATCCTTATTCAGCATTATTTTTCTAAATGTTTTAAATGAACTAGCCTCTATCAGAATGATCAGAGTAAAATATAGTCCAGCTCCATGACTATCAAGACAAACTAAGTAACTGATACTGCTGGAAAAAGAACAAAACTGAAGTCATCCTAATGAAATACAAGCAGTTGAGAAACTTGGATAAAAGCAAAATCAGATATCACACAAACCTACAAACCTCTATTCAGTTCATACTTAAACGGTTCTGGTTTTAAGTCAGAAAGCTCCTTCACCCAGGTCAGTCTACTCAGGCAACTGCTTCTTTAAGTAATAATTTTGGAAGCACCATCAGCCAGTTCAACTCACATTGTATTAGTGTTGTAACTTCTGTACTGAAAGACAAAGCTCCTTACCCTCACCTATCCATTTTGCTCAACACACTCGTACACTGTGTTTCCAGCCCATAACTACCTCCAATATCAAAAGACTTCCCCTCAAGCTAAAACCTACTACTTTTGCCCCAGACAGTGTGCCAGCTGAATACATCAAGGTTTCAGCTGATGCATTTGCCAGTCCTGCTTCCATACTAATCAACCACTCAATCAAAGAAAGATATGTGGTGTAAATCTTGCATATTAGCACTGCAAAAAGGTGGGAATTCCACAGATCTCTCCAATTATCGTCTCATCACCATTCTGTTACCTCTTTCTAAAGTACTAAAAAGTGTATCCAAATGTAAATACTTAACCTTATCTACAATAATAAACTATCTCCAAGACAGTATGAATTTTACCCACATCACACTGCTATCTCTGCCTTTCTTACCTTCACCACCACTATCAACCAAAGCAGAAACAAAAGCAACCTTATATCTGCAGTATTTTTACACTCATCTAAAGCTTTCAGTACTGTATCCCACCAACATATGCTAAATAGGCTGTCTTCATTAGGATTAGGCTCACCAGCTCACTCCTGATTTAACAGTTATCTCGATGGCAGACAAATGGCTTTGAAATTGCAAACCGACATCTTTTTACCTGTAGCAGTGGGTGTCCCCAAGAGTCTGTTCTATGCCCAGTCCTTTTCAAAGTATTTATAAACAAACTCCACACTGCAAGGAAACATGCTACTATCTTAAAGTATGCAGATGACCCATTCTCAATGTTCTCTTCCAAGAATATGGAAAAAGTGCTACAGATAACCCAAGAATTCTTAAAATGTATTGAAAGTTGACAGTATGACTCCGTTTCTTCTAAACCCTCAAAAATCTAAACTAGTTCTGTTTACCCGAAAGCATTTATCACATCAGAGGAATATTTTCAATATAACCTCGTCCACCTGTACCAAAATTAAACTTGCAATCCACACAAAACCTCTAGGGATCCTAATTGATGAATATTTGAAATTTTGTTTTCATCTAAAGCAAGCAGTATAAAAAAAACACCAAAATTTTGCTGTCCTTTGTAGGATAAAGCCCTGTCTTACAGATGACATTAGGAAAACAATTGCCACGACTTGCCTCCTCTTAACCTTTTTGTACAGTGCACCTGTTTTTTTAAATTTGCAATCTACCCAATCCCACCTTCTTGAACAATGCTACAATAAAATAGCAAAATGTGCTGCTAATATCCTGTTTATAACACACCACTGCTTAGCACTAAAACAATTTCAGTGGACTAAACTGCAGCATACCAGAATCTTCACTCAATTAGTCACTGTACCCAACTGAAATCTACAAATTAGATAAATGCCCCAGCATCAGCAACACATTTCATCACTACTCCACCAATAGAACCCTTTGCTACACAGACAAATAACTATTACTAGTCACAATCTAATAAATCTGCAGCTGAATCTCCCTACTCCTATGTATCCAAAGTCAGGAACTCCACCCCACTCACCCTAGAACAAACCCATAACCTCATAACATTTAAACAACATGTGAGGAACCATTGTCATGTACATGTCATTCACCAATCCCTCTACTCCTCCATATTCACCATATTTAATCTTTCAAATACCCTACATTTCCAATCACACTTAATTTTTATTGACTTTAACCTACCCTCTTCTGTCTGCCTGTTGTTTTCCTATGAATCCTCTCCAGCAGCTCTTCCATTAAAGTAATTCTGGCACATATCTCATCAGACTTACTTGACGATATTCTTTCAACTCAATGTATCTGTATCTATTTACCGTCATTGTACTTCACAATCTACTCATCCCCCAACTCAGTAACCCACCATCTACTCGCTGCCACTCTTCTGTACCTTTAAAATATACTGTGCGTCTTTCTTACCTAACCTATAGCAACCAAACTATTCGTCTGTGAACACTGTATATAAGCTTAACCAGTGTTAATAATGTACACTGAACTGTAATTGCGTTCCTTATTTTCTGCTGTTTGCTCACACACATCTCACTCTTCTTTCTATTTTGTTGCTGATTAAATTAAAGAATACAGCCATATCAGTAACTTGTACGATGCAAACAACATACTTCTGTACTGCAGTAGTTCCATACAACTGTTATTAATGTTCATGGTATTTTATTTTATTTCTGTTTTGGTTTACTTAAGTCAGTAAAGAAGAAATGGAAAGGGGATCTGTATTTGTTATTTTGTCAGCATTACCAAAACTGTTCAGATCAGTTCTTTCAAGTCTACAAAATCAAATGGTGAAGAATGCATGTTAGTACTACATTTTCAAAATGTGATTGTCACTTACAGATTTCCAGTAGTGCTGAATGATAGGGCAGTTAGATCATGAACCCCACCCAGAAACTGAAAAATATATGTATCGTTCATCATATCTTAATATTCTGTGCTGTACTGATGCAAGAGAATTGTGGTGCTCTGCTATATTTTCAGTTGGTATACCCTAAAAGGTTTGGGATGGGGCTACTATATTGATGTGGTTTGCTTAGAGTCTGTTCATTCTGTTCCTATGATGCAGTTTGTATTCCTGTAATATGACAAAGTCTGGGTGATGTAAATGTGATACACTTTTTTTTTTTTGCATTTAGTTATAACATTGTCATGAATTCTTGGCTTCTTAGCTGGAAATAGTGATATTTTTCTGTTATAATGAATCACTGTAGTCTATGCTTACTTTAAGCTGCTAAAATGTATTTTGTTGTACATTTTATCTATTTTTTTCTATACAAAGTTGGTAAAGTGTAGAGTTTTGATAAACATTGATAGCTGTAATTTATAAGCATTCCCAAACCCACCCCATTCTCTAACACAGATCAGGTTTTTTAGCTCTACTCGTGTATTTGTAACCTGATGGTTGTCACTTCTTAGAGCTGTTGTGACATATGAAAAGTACTGGCAGTATTTCATACTGCCCTTAATCGTCTGTCATTACAAGGACAGAAGCATCAGTTTACTGGACAAAATGTGAGTACTTAGTTTATACAGTGACACTGTTCTTTGGGCAGCTGCTGTGGTGCAGAGGTTAGCGTTGCCACCTCACAGCAAGAGGTTCTCCGCTTCGATCCTCAGCTGGGGTGCCTTCTGTGCAGAGTCTGCATGTCCTCCCTCTGGTCGTGTGGGTTTCCTTCGGGTGCTCCGGTTTCCTCCCACATCCCAAAGACATGCTGTAGGTGGATTGGACACTCTAAATTGGCCCTAGGTGTGAGTGCATGCATGTGTGTGCCTTCTCTGGAAGGTTGGGCGCCGGGCTGGCAACTTGACACTGTAAATCTCCACTGCCAATCCGCTGTGGCGACCCCTAACCGGGGAAAAAGCCGAAAGAAGAAGAAGTTAAGACTACCTACTCACTAGTCTAACATGCACTTTTTGTCTTCTGATCATTAACTAGCAGTTTGTATTTTTATTAGACTTGTACTCCTGTTTCTTTCTGTAATGTTTTGTAAACTCAATGTATGTATTTTGTGTAGAACTTTTCTCCTCAGGCCTCTGCTAAAAAGGGACCTTATGCCCAGTCAGACTATACCAGTAAACAAAGGGTAATAATAAATAAATAAGTTGTCCTGTTTTGCTAAACTGCCACATACATTTTCTATTTTAGAACCCCCTAACTTACACATTGCGATGTCACCATCATTATGTGCTCAGTGAAGTGATGGAGTATTAGCCGTCTTTTGTATTACTGTCATCTCTGGCCTCTGCTGTTATGTAGCACAGACTGGTGCATTATTAGCTAACTTTGTATTAACCATTCTTTGCAACACTGTTTAAATAAGGCATTGGCTGTTCAGTTTTTTATCAGCAGTGATGTTTAATTGGTACATAAAACTGCCTAGTTTTATAAAATGTTTCAAGACATTTGAAAGCAAATATATATTTTTTGCATATGGCACAATAGTTGCTATTGAAAATATACCTTGTTGTATGACAGGTTTATGAAATAAGCCATTTCACTTGTGTAAATGCTTTACAGTTACTCATTGAAATGTTTACATTTATAATTCACAGTTTTGACTGTAGTCTTCGTGACAGTCTTAAAAATATCTCCAAAAAACCCAATATGACTCAGAAATGGCAAGGCAAACCAGTATGTAGAGTAAAATTCTTTTATTCTTCAGACAGACATAAGCGCTTTCTCAGTAACACTGCTTCTTCAGATGTGTCATCCCGGTTCATTCAATTCATTTAAATACAAAATACTGATACCAATTAACCAATCACTATACTAGTAGTGCTTAAAGACACAAGTACTACATATTATTTATAAAAATACGCAGAATAAGATATTAAAAACAATTCATTTCTTACTCTAAACAAAAATACATTTGCATAAAATTATTAAAAAACATTTCAACCATCATAATTAAGGCATTCTACCTAAACAATGGTCTAGCTTTTAACATAGGCTTAAGAGGGACTTTATTTAATCCATTACCAAAGTCTCACCTCAAGCGAACTATCCGTTTAGCTTCTAGCTGTTCTGTATTGTCTCTAATGTCTCCACCTCTGATGTTTTCATACACTCTCCCAGTAGCTTTAATGTGAGGTGTCTGTTTCTTTTACATGTTTGGCTGATACATTAGAACTGCTGCCTTTGCTTATGTGGTAAATATGCTCTTTTATTCTGTCACAATAGGCTCTCTCAGTCTTACCTATATAAAACTTCTGACATTTTTGAAAACAGGCTAAGTAAACTATATGCGTTGAATCACAACTGGCAGTGACTTTAAAAGTAAAAGTTTTCTTCTGATCGGGATGTATGAACATATTGGAGCTATCTAAATATTTACATATTGTGCATTTCCCACATGGTACAGTAAAGTACTCTTTAGATTTCTCTTATTTTTAGGGTAGCATAATTTTCTTTTTAATGATTTCATATTCTTAAATAAAAATTTGGGTTGACTATCTACTATCCCTTTTATCTCATCATCTGCTGTCAATATATACCAGTATCTACTAATAATATCTTGTACGTATAAGAATTACTAGAGTAGTAAATAGGTACTCTTAGTTTTCCTTTTTGTACCTTATTATTCTTCTCTATATTAGCTCTAGTATTTTCAGAGAAGTAGGGATGTTATGTGATCCGATCTCGCCTACATTCTGAAAGATGGGTTCGGAGCCGATACCTCGGCTCCGACTCGGCACGCTTATGCTATAGAGCGAGGCCTCTTATTGGCTGAGCTTTCTTTATACCAGGATGCACCACCACTAATCCCCCAGATCTCGTTTGCCGCTTACAGAGCTTGGACGTGGTCTCAACATTGGCTGGGCTAAGTACTATATTAATAGTATCTTTTCCTGTCAGAAATTTTCTTTTTTTCAACCCAAAAGCTGTTTTAACAGCTATTATTTGTGTATGAGTGTGTTTCTTGGTGATTTATTGATTTTTACTTGAAATTTCCTGTCAGAGAAGATTCCTTTCAGTCAGAGGGGCCTTCACTGTTCTAACTGCTTTATTGGTTGTGTGTGGGTCAAGTACCCATTTGAGTTAGAGGGTCTTGACCCTCCTTGCTTTCTTTCTTTCTTTTTTTCTTACTGTAAAAAAAAAAAAAAAAAAAAGGAAAAGTTTCTCTTTCAGTATTTATATATTGGTTGGCATATTTGTTGTACCTGTATCCTAAGCTGTTTAAAATTTACTGTTGTTCCTTTTTTTTTTACAACTATGTCTAAGGAACATAAACCATCCAGTTTTAAGAAGTGCATGAGGTGTGGATTTAAAATGTCCATTACGGACGACCACTCCTCGTGCGTCTATTGTCTTGGCGCCATACATCTCCAAGAATCCTGCAGTGTGTGCCATGCATTTTCCTCTCGAGTCCTCCAGGAGAGGAAAAACAAATTAATCCTTAGAGGATTAATCAAGCCTTCTTTCGAGGAGGCTTTATCTTCCTCTCCTTCTTCTAAGAAGAAAGCTTGCTCCGACCAGCCAGTCGGAGCCGATGGCTAAGAAAGGCAAGCAGACTTCTCCATCGGCTCCACGGACTTGAGCCGAGGTCGGAATGGTCTGCCTCGATGCCTCCTACCTCGACCCCTCTGGTTTCGGAGCCGAGGTCTGGAGCATCGAGAGGCGGGTCATCCTCATCGGCTCCACTGATATTGGAGCCGATAAGGGTCATCGGCTTAGACACTTCCCCCTTGGAGCGAAGTCTTCATCGGGCAGAGAAATTTCGGTGAAGGCTTCCTCGGAGCCGATAATAGTGGAATCCTTTCGGAGCCGATCCCCAGGCCCTTCGGAGCCGATGGAGAAATCGGTTCGGGCCCAGTCGGTATCCTCGAGATCTTCCAGGATGTCTGATTCGGACATCGACAGGGTACTCCTTCGACTCTTCCAGTCTCCGGTGTTCCAAAAGATGGTTTCAGCTCCAGCCCATTTGGCTTCGGAGCCGATGGTCCACTCCCTTACAGTTCTTCCTCCTCCAACAGCTTCGGCACCGTTGGAGCGGGTGTTGGTGGAACCAGTGGAGGTGTTAGGGTCAGACCGACCCTTGCTCCGACTCCGGCTCCTGGGTCGGAGTTCAGTGCATGGACTTCTTCCTTCGGCCCTAGGGGAGAGGCTTCGGGATTGATGCCTTCAGTCCCAAGTCTTCCTCTTGGTGCGTCGGCGGCGGGAGTACCGTCTACTGTCGTGGCCACGGAGGGGGGACCTTCCCAGGATTCTGGTGGTCCTGCCTTCAGGGCTATAAGGAGTGCTCTAGCCAAATCTTCTTTGGCCACCTCCACAGTTTCCCCGGCTCCTTCCCTACTCTTGGAGACTGGGTCGTTGGCAGTTCCCCTGTCAGCAGACAGCGGAGCCCCTGGGCCTCAGGTTACCCCCGCTGGGGTTTCTCCCCCTCTTGGAGGTCCTTCTGAAGCCTCTTCAGATGAACCTCCCAGGAAGAAAACGTGCAAGAGGAAGCACGTTGACTCCCCTGATGAGTCTTTGACATCTGACACCGATCTCGATGATGCAGAGGGGTCCCCCAAGTCGTCCTCGGATGATGTCTCCTTTGCAGACATCCTTGAAGCCCTAAAACAACGAGGCGGCTGGCAGTCCAAACCTCCCTCTGCTGATGAGTCGGTGTTCCTGAAGGCCTTCGGGGCTCAGCCCTCCGCCTCCTGGGTGTCTCCGCCCTTGACGAGCTCTTGGATTTGATCTGTCGAAGGCGGAACACCCGGACTCTGTGGAACCGGTGCCAGCTCGTCCAAACGAATTTCTTTCAGCACCCCCAGATAGAGAGTTCCTCACGAAAGGTGTGGCTGTGGATGCTATGGTGGTGGCATCTGCTACACAGCAGGATGTAGCAGAGGCTTCTCGTCCATCCATCCTCCTAATAAGGAGTCTAGGAGCATGGATCGACGGCAGCGCACCCTTAGTTCAGCGGCCTTTACTTTGAGGTCTCTGAACTACCTAATGCACTTTACGAGATTCCAGAGGGATCTGATTAAGGAACTATCCGATACCCTCTTAGGTAACCTGCCTGAGGAGCTGGCCCAGACGGTTGGATCTCAGCTGGCTACGATGTCATCCATCTCGAACTCGTCCATGAGGCTCATCTCGTATGCGGCCGAGGGGGCGAGTAGAGCGGCAGGTACAGGCATTGCACTACGGAGGCAAGCCTGGCTTCGCCTGTGTCATTTTGCGGAGGCCTTCAAGTCTTCATTCGCTGACGCCCCATTTGATGGGTCCTCCCTGTTTGGGCCCAAGGTGAAAGACACACTTACCCGCTGTGAACAGGAGGGTAAGACTCTGACTGCCGTAGGGGCACGATTTTCCACTCCCTTTCGGCCTTATTCCAAGGCTAAAAGAGGAGGGAAGATGTGGTTCCGGAGATCGCAGAAGTCTTACTCCTCTCAGCAGGAAGGTTCCCCCTCCAGAGGCAGAGGAGGGGGAAATTCATCAGGAAGACGCCGTCCCAGAGGCGGCAGAGGCCCCCGTAACACTGGAGACCGCGAGTCCTTTCGTGGCTCCTCAACTTTTCATAGTCCCTGAGGGATTGCCCGGCTGCGCTGCTCCGGAGCCAGTCGGGGTCGTTTTCAAGCACCTAAAGGCCTGGGAAAGGATCACTCAGGACCGATGGGTGCTTCAAATTATCGCCGGAGGTTACACCATCCCATTCTGTTGTCCCCCCCCTCAGTCCAAAAGAATCCCGGACCCGCCACCCAGTCAACGGGATACCGCAGCCATAGAAATTTCAAAACTGCTGCAAAAAGGAGCCATCCAACCGGTCCCCACAGACCAGATCGGATTAGGGACTTACTCAAGATTCTTTTTAGTGCCAAAAGACCGGGGACTTGAGGCCCATTTTGGACCTAAGCAACTTAAACCATTCAGTCAAGAAGTCCAAGTTCCGAATGGTCACTTTACAAACCATTCTCCCGTTGTTGGAGAAAGGTGTTTGGATGTACTCCATAGACCTCAAGGACGCGTATTACCATATCAAAATACATCAAACGTCCAGGAGACACTTGCGCTTCAGCCTAGGAAGCAGTCATTTTCAGTTTCGTGCGCTGCCCTTTGGTCTCACCACAGCCCCCAGGGTGTTCACCAAATGCTTGGCAGTAGTGACTGCTCACTTGAGGAGTCTAGGATCCCAGGTGTTCCCGTACCTAGACGACTGGCTTCTAACTGCCACCTCAAAGCATCTACTTCTACAGAGCCTGCAGGCCACAACATCACTGGGCAATTCCCTAGGAATCACCTTCAATTGGCCAAAGTCTGTGTTACGCCATCTCAAAGGATAAAATTCATAGGGGCAGAGATAGATTCAAATCAGATGCGGGTCTATCTACCTGCAGACAGAATTCAGATCATACAAAGTCAGGTTCGAGCCCTACTCCCCAAGTCCAAAGCCCCAGCCAGAATGGTCTTGCAAATATTGGGATCGATGTCTGCCACAGTTCTGCTAGTTCCCTTGGCAAGGTTACACATGAGAATCCTCCAGTGGCTTCTCTCAACTCAATGGTCCTTTCAGGAACTCCCTCTCAATCATCTAATATGGATCACAGAATCTTGCAGAAGAGACCTTCGCTGGTGGCTAGTGTCTTCCAATTTGGATCAGGGCGACCCTTTGCTCTTCCTCCTCCGCAGCCACGTTGACCACGGACGCCTCCCAGACGGGTGGGGGCATTCCCTGGGCAGGTCAGTCCAGGGCAAATGGCATCCGGAAGAGACCTCTCTCCACATCAACATCCTAGAGATGAGAGCAGTACTCCTGTCCCTTCAAGCCCTTCACTGTTACCTCCCTCAGGGCGTAATTGCTGTTCACACGGACAACATGTCAGTTGTCTGGTACCTGAACAAGCAGGGAGGGACCAGATCCTATCCTCTTTGCAGAGAAGCGATGAGGGTCTGGGAATGGGCAATCTCAACCAATCGCTTCCTAGTGGCAACTCACATACCGGGCAAATCCAATGTCGTAGCCGACAGGTTGAGCAGGACCATTCTCTCTCCTCACGAGTGGTCTCTGAACATAACTATTACAAGACAGATTTTCAGCGAATGGGGAGTTCCTTGTTGCGACCTCTTCGCGACTCCTCTGAATGCGAAGTGCAAGGATTTTTTCTCCCTATCCCCGGCTCCGGGGAAGAGCCCTATGGACGCGTTAGTCCATCCTTGGCCCACCGGCCTGCTTTATGCCTTCCCTCCAGTTCCGCTACTACCCAAGGTAATTCAGAAGGCCTCTCTCTTAGGGAGCAAGATGATCTTAATTGCTCCGTACTGGCCTCGTCAAGTCTGGTTTCCCTATCTTCGAAAACATGCTCTGGAAGGTCCATGGTTCCTGGACCAGATCCCAGACCTACTGACTCATCAGTCGGGACTACTACACCAGTCCCTACACACATTAAGATTGACGGCCTGGCTCCTCCTCTTCCAACCATAGTCAGGAGACATGCACTGGACCCAGAGGTAGTGCGCATATTGTCTTCAGCCCACAAGTCGACTACTGAAGAAACTTTATTCTAGCAAATGGAAAAGATTTGCTATATGGGCTCAACTCCGGGCCTGGACCCCATTTCAACTCCGTAGCAGAAGTACTCAAGTTCCTAACCTCTCTTTTCAACCAAGGCTCTTCTGTTTCTACCATCAAAGTACAATTGGCAGCAATTTCTAACTTTCATGAATCCATAGACCCACCTTTAATGAGCAACAGGTTGTGTAAGACCTTCTTGAAAGGTGCTGCTCTATTAAGACCTCCAGTTTCTCATCCTGCACCTCCATGGGATCTGGATATAGTATTACGTGCCTTGACTTCTTCCCCCTTTGAACCGGCAGCTACCTGTGATTTGAAGTTTCTATCATGGAAGACAGCTTTCCTAGCGGCAATTACTTCAGCCAGATGGGTTTCAGAACTTTAAGCTTTGTCAGTAAAACCTCCGTACTTGGTTTTTCATCCAGACAGAGTTTCCCTCAGACCGAATCCTTCTTTTGTTCCTAAAGTCTGCTTTACTTTATGCTTACAACAGTCATTAGAGCTCCCAGTGTTTTTCCCAAAATACTCCAATGAAGCGGAATTTATTTTCCACACACTAGATGTCCATAGGCAGTTACGTTTTTATTTGGATAGGACCAAACAGTCAAGGAATACAGATCAGTTGTTTGTGTCCTTTGCAGAAAACAAATTGGGCAACGCAGACACAAAGGTCACTATTGCCAAATGGATCAGGGACTGTATTACTCAAGCTTATATTTTTTCTAACGAGGAGCTTTCCACCTCTGTCAAAGCTCATTCTACAAGGGCTATGGCTACTTGGTAGCATTTCATTCTAAGCTTGCTATTGGTGACATTTGTGCTGCGGCTACATGGTCTTCCCCATACTTTCATTTCTCACTACAAATTAGATGTGGCATCTAGAGGACGAGCTTCATTTGGTTCCACAGTGCTCAGGAGTGTTTTCCAATGAGCCACCCGGGATTTAGGTGCTAGGGACGCTGTCCCATCTTTCAGAATGTAGGCGAGATCGGATCACATAACATCTTTTAGTTATGTACTCACCATAACTTCAGATGTTTGGGATCCATCTCGCCTACATTCCTAATAACCCACCCTCCTTCCCCCTTCCTTGGAGATCAGAGGATATCAGAAGGTCCGAATCCTGTTGTTTCATCTTGAAACATCTAACAATGTTATATAAACAAGCTGTGCATGTGTGCATGAATGCGGACAAACAAGCTCTGGGGGATTAGTGGTGGTGCATCCTGGTATAAAGAAAGCTCAGCCAATAAGAGGCCTCGCTCTATAGCATAAGCGTGCCGAGTCGGAGCCGAGGTATCGGCTCCGAACCCATCTTTCAGAATGTAGGCGAGATGGATCCCAAACATCTGAAGTTATGGTGAGTACATAACTAAAAGTTTTGCTTTATCATTTCTCAATTCTGTTACACTTTCTATAGCAATTTCTACCTAATAGTTCATATGTCCCCTGTCTCTGAATGTTTTTCTTAAACGATTGGTGTGATCAAGGAAATCAGTTTCATTAACATTTAATGTAGAAGCTCTATAAATTTAATTCTTAACAACATTTCTAAACACATAAGTGGGATGCATACTCTTTCTAAACAATAAATTATCACAATGACATGGTTTTTTATATAATTTCGTTGTGAATCAACCTGCACTCATCATCTTCTTTTGGCTGTTCCCGTTAGGGGTTGTCACAGCGGATCATCTGTTTCCATTTCTTCCTGTCCTCTGCATCTTGCTCTGTCACACCAACCACCTGCATGTCCTCTCTCACCACATCCATAAACCTTATCTTAGGTCTTCCTCTTTTCCTGTTACCTGGTAGCTTCATCCTAAGCATCTTTTTCCCAATATACGCAACATCCCTCCTCAGCACATGTCCAAACCAACATAATCTTGCCTCTCTGGTTTTGTCTCTAAACCTTCCAACCTGGGCTGACCCTCTAATATACTTATTCCTGATCCTGTCCACCCTCATCATCACACCCAATGCAAATCTTAACATCTTTAACTCTGCCACTAGTATTATCTCAACATCTAAAAAATTATTTTTTTTTATTTCAAAATAAGAAAAGAAAAACGTAGAAATGTGGTGATTGTGGAAATGTATTCTACAAATTCCTTGAATTCTTGCATGTCTTAAAAATATTTTAAGGTGTTCTTTGTTTTTATACTGTTGCAGTCCTGACTTGTGGGATTTCCTGTTGTGGAAACACTTGACTGGCCCGACTATCAAAACAAAAATCTCCCTCTTCCTAAGGCTGGCAGTTGTCCTATCCAATGTCAGTACACTTGGGTATAAAGGGAGCCAGACGACACCATGACATCAGCCTTTTCTTGCCGTCGAAGCCTGAAGCAGTGTTTCAGTGTATTGGTCAGTCTACCCCAAAGAGAAGTTGTCTGAAAGTTAAGTGCCCTGTTGGGAAACTCGTTTTTCTTGCTTTAACCCTTGTTAGATAAGGTTACAATTGGCTCTGCTGTGATAAGCAAATCTCACAACAAGACTTTCATTTTCAAAAAATCTAAAAGGGAATCCATCCTTGACTGGGTCCTAACTAACAACCCCATATTGTACCCCCACTCAGGCAGTCTCCCAGACACCTTAAGTGACCACAACATAATATACTTTGTAAGTAGTAGAACAAGTATATGCAAAACCACTAACTATATATCCACTAGAAACACAAACAAATACCTTAAGTGACCACAACATAATATACTTTGTAAGTAGTAGAACAAGCATATGCAAAACCACTAACTATATATCCACTAGAAACACAAACAAATTCTCTCCTGAGGTCCTCAATACTTTACTCCGTAACTGTGACTGGACTCCCCTAAAAACCCTCCCACTTGACCAGGCTGTAGCATATTTCAACAAAACATTTCCACAACACCTAGACACTGTCGCTCCATTGTGCAAAATCAAGGTTAGAACCTCTACAAACCCCTGGCTCAGTAAAGAAACTAAACAAATCCTCAAGTCCAGAGACACTGCCTGGCTTTACTATAAAAAAAACAAAGAAACACAAAGCCTAACTAAGTACCAAGAACTGCGCAACCGTGCAAAAAAATGCATTAGGCTGGACAAAAAAATCCTACTACATGACATTACAAACTAAATACCAACACAACCCCCCAAAATTTTGGGAAAATGTAAACCAGCTACTAAAACCCACCCAAAAGGCTACCCCCAAACAACCACCCCTGACACTAAAGTTCCCATTGAAACACAATTCAGCTCCCACTTTGTGAACTCATTTCTATCCTTAGTGTATCACAGGACAGTTCCTTCCTCACTACCCCCCCCCCCCCAACACAAATAACACTAATGCAAGCTTTGCCTTCAAAACAGTTTCCACCACTTCAGTCAAAAACATGCTCTCAAAACTAAAAACCTCATCAACAGCAGCCGACCTACTCCCCAGCTATTTCTTGAAACTCACAGCAGATGCTATTGCTATCCCAATCTCCACTCTCATAAACAGATCAATTGTTGAAAACTATGTGCCCAAACTCTGGAAAATAGCCTATGTTACACCCATACATAAAGGCGGGACCTCTACTGAACTTAATAACTACAGACCCATTGCTTTACTCTCTCCCCTGGCCAAAATCCTAGAAAAATGCATCCATACCCAGATGCTAAAATATCTCCTAGACAGCAACATCCTGTTACCTACTCAGCATGGTTTCAGACCTGCCCATAGTACCACTACAGCCCTCCTCTGCTTCACAGACACAGTAAACCGTATCAGAAATGAAGGCCTGCAGGTGTCAACTCTTTTTTTGGATATGTCCAAAGCATTTGACACAGTCTCGCACCAAATCCTGCTAAACAAACTAAACCAATATCACCTATCAAATTCCACTCTTACCTGGTTCCAAAGCTACTTAACTGACAGGTACCAAGCTGTGAAATGGGAAAATTCTCTCTCTCCTCAGCTGCCCTTAACTATAGGAGTCCCACAGGGTTCTATCTTAGGACAACTACTATTCACAATCTTCACAAATGACCTCCATACCTCCACACAGCATGCATCTATCATTCAGTATGCAAATGACACTACCTTAATCTGTGCTGCACAAAACATTCCCACCCTCCTGCAAACAACTCAAATAGCATTCTGTGACGTTGAAAACTACCTTACCATAGCCCAGCTTATCCTCAATCCAAAGAAAACTCACTTATGATTATAACCAGTTCTAACAAAAACACTGATAACAGTCAATTCACTATCTACTCCAAAAATGCTACTCCAATCGCTCCAGTGGCACAGGCTAAACTATTGGGAATAACCATAGACTCGCACCTAAACGTTGATAGTCATCTCAACTTAACTATTCATAGGTTCATAGGTTCATACTAGGCTATCTGCCCGAGGGCATTTACAAGCCTAGCCCATAGTTTTGTGGCTTACATCACCCCTTTAGTTTGGAGAAACTATGCCCATTATTTTGCTGTGCCTCTGTCGAGCAGTGACACTGAGGTAACCCCTGGGGTGTATCTGCGATCTCCCATCCATTGGTCAAGATTCCTCTTGAACAAGGCCAGCGAGGTGCTCTGCCTCACATATACCGGGATTTTGTTCCACAGCATAGGGAGTCTTTGGGTGATGAATCTATCCCTCCAGCACGTCCTATTAATAACCGTGTCGAGGTTTAAGTCTCCCGCCCTTGTGGCTCTGAGGGATCTAGATTTTTTGAGATGAAGCATGTTCATCAAATCTGGGTTTGACATGGCCTTGTATGTCAGGCACAGGTCACCTCTGAGCAAGCGGTAAGCAACTGAATATAGCTGGAGTTCTTTCAGTCGGGCAGCATAAGACAGATTTTTGAGACCCTTTATCCTTTTGGTGAGGAACTTTTGTGGCCTCTCCAGCTGCTGCAAGTGTCGGGTCAGATACATTCCGAATGGGGCATTGTACTCAATCATTGGTCTGATGAGTGATGAGTATAGGGGACTATGACCTCCCTTGATCTAGATGTGAATCCCTTCATGATAAGGTGGGCAATGTAGAAGGTCTTCCTAACTACTTTAGCAATATGAGTGTCGAATGAAAGGCTACTGTCAACCTGGGTCCCCAGGTCCCTGATAACTTCTTCTGTGATCAGTGGATTGCCACCTATATGGTAGCTAGGGGTAACCTTGTTTTTCCCGAAGGGTATGACTATGCATTTCTTGGCATTTAACTTTAGGCCATGGCTCTGGCACCAGTTATCCGTTTCTGTGAGACCCTTCTGAAGGATATCTGTGTCAGATGTGTTTTCGACTACGGCCCAGTTTGCAGTCATCTGCAAACTTTGTCAGCCATAACCCTCCTGTGTTTGCTTGCACTTCAGAAAAGTAGATGCCAAACAAGAGTGGGCCCAGGACTGAGCCCTGTGGGACACCACTTGTGACAGGCTTTGAGTCTGACATGGCGCCAGCAACTCTGACCCTGTGGGTTCTGTCACTCAGCCAGTTTGCAACCCATCTTGTAATGTATGGGTTTACATTTAAGTTGATGAGTTTTTCAATGATACCCGAGTGGGGTATTGTATCGAAAGCCTTCGCCAGGTCTAGGTAGGCTGTATGGACTGCCTTTCCCTCGTCAATGGCCTTGGTGACTGTTTCGAAAAAGTCAACCAAGTTTAAAAGGCATGATCTGCCTTTGACAAAGCCAAACTGGGTTGGATCCAACGTCTGCAAATTCCCTATGTCTTTATTTATGAGATCCATTATGATCCTCTCCATGGCTTTGCAGATAAGGGTTGTCAAGCTGATGGGACGGTAATTTCCAAGGTCGGTGGAGGCACCGCCTTTGTGAAGTGGGACCACAGTCACTGTGCGCCACTCCCTGGGTACGTATCCGGAGGTGAGACTAAGATTAAACAGCTGTCCTAACTGTGGGTTTAATTCCTCGTTGAGTTCGTGGAGCACACAGCCGGGGACACCATCAGGTCCCATGGATGCTGTGTTCTTTGCCTTGGAGAGAGCAGTTCTCACCTGGGCGTTAGAGATGTTTGGGGGGCTACAATCATTTGGTATAGATATCTCTCCTTTTGGGGGGGGAGAGAAGTTTGCACTGAACCTGTCAGCCAGTATGTTGGCAATGTCTGTAGGATCAGTAATCTTCACATCATTTTGGACTAATTCTGAGCATATCTGGGAGTTTCCTCCTAGGTTTCTGACATAGCTAAAGAATGCCTTATGGTTGTCTTTAGAGTCCTTAGCTATTTTTCTCTCAAAATTAGCTTTGGATGATTTTATGAGAGCTCTTAGCTTTTTACTTATAGTGATCAGCGGTGTCTTACCTTTTAAGGATTTTGCTCTGTCTTGTAGTAGCTTTCTCCTTTTGTTGTAGAGTTTGTTTATGGCTGGGGTCCACCAGACTGGACGCTTGCCTTTGGTACAAAGAGTCTTTGTTTTGCTTGGGATTGCCTGATCCATGCAGCCCTGCAGGTGCTGGTAGAAGGCATTTGTAAGTGATTCAGCGGTTTGAGTAATGTTTACCGCCGGCTCGGGGGCCTTAAAAGAGACCACACTAGTCTTAAGCAGTGTGAAGTCGGCTTTCGAGAAGTTCTTTACTGTGGTCTTTTTTATTTCGGGTGGGGGCGGCATAAGGACCTCCAGTGAGATTAGTTTGTGATCTGATCTCACCAGTGAGGGGTATACTTCCGGTGTTGAACATTGTGCTCCCATGTTCGTGATGATGAGATCAAGTATGTTTTCTCCTCTTGTGGGGATGGTGACTAGTTGTTCCATGGCATTTGAGTTTATGAATTCCAGGAACTTTTGGGCTAGAGTGTTTGGGCTTGAGTAGTGTTCCCAGTCTATATTAGGGTAGTTGAAGTCACCTAGTATGATGGTGTTCGGAGATACATTTATCACCTCCAGTGTTTTCAGGAAGGCCATGTGAGGTTCCTGAGTTTGCGAGGGTGGCCTGTAACATGCTACAAATTGCAGAGCAGTCTTGCCTATGGTTAATTGCACCTGGATGGTTTCCGATGCATCGTGCGTTGCCACTAATCTTGAGGTGTGGGTGTCCTTGATGAATATGGATACCCCCCCACCTTTCTTGGTATTATCCTGATTTTGGGGCTGGAACGCATGATATGAGGTAAAACCTGATAGTGCTGGGGTGCTCTCAGGAGCCTTGAACCAGGTTTCTGTCACAGCACAGACATCGATGTTCTCCATACTGAGAAGGGCCTTGAGTGCGTGCATCTTGAGGTTAAGACTTCTGGCATTGAGCAGCATTACCCTTAGTTTTTTTTTTCTTTGTTGATTTCTAGGGTGGTAGGTTTAGAATTTGAGCCTTGCCTAAAAAAGGCACTATGGGGGTGGCAAGAGCCTTTGCCAAAATCCGGAATCCCAGGGGTGACAGGTGCAAGCCGTCCCTTGCGAAGCAGCGTGGCTTGTCCAGCATGTCATCCCAGGCAGACATACATTGGATCCCCTTTGAATGACACCAGAGTTTAAGCCAATTGTTAAAGCTGATCATCTTATCTCTGTATTGTGGCATCATTGTTGGTGAAGGTAGGATACTGCTCAAGGTCAGGGTCATACCTGCTTGGGCTACATAATCAGAGAGCTCCTCTATGTCTCTTTTCATGTAGTCCAAGGAGGTACGTCTCAGGTCGTTTACACCAGCATGGACAATGATTGAGTCGTACTTGTACCTGCTCTTGAGAGACCTGAGTGCTTGCGTTATGTGGTGGATTCTAGCGCCCGACAGGCAGCTTACTGTGACCTTTTCCTTACTCAGTCTGGTGAGCGGGACGTCAGTGTGTCTGACTATGGAGTCACCAATGACTAGTGTGTCTGGCATTGTGTTTGGCCTTAAGGGCTGTGACTGCTTGACACTCTGACTGTGTGGTCTATGTGTTGCAGGTGTTGTGTTCTGAGGTGGTAGTTGTTTGGGTGTCTGCTTTGGTGGCCTCTGCTGTTTTGGTAGATTTTTGATCAGAGCCTCCGAGTATGTCTTTGTGTGTTTATGTGTATGACTTGAGGTTGTGATGGTATTTTGTGAGACTGGGTCTATAGTGTGTGTGGTTTCCTTCTCCTCCTGTGTGGTCTTGCCAGTCCTAAGTTGAGAGAGCTCAGCCTCCAGTTTGGCCGTATAGTTGCATCTCTCGCATGTATTTGTGTTTTGTGGGAGGAGGAGAGGGTTGTCTGTGTACATGAGGCAATTGTAACATTGCCTCAATATTCCCAGGTTCACCAGCTGAGCAGTAGAGGACATTAGCAAATGATCCCCCGACATGCTAGAAGGAATAGACGGAAAAACTTAAAAAAGGTTTTGGGGGGTGTGGGTGACCGAGAAATGGGGTTTGCTTTTTTGGGGTACTATCTATAACAAGAGTGCTGTATCAAGGTGATAAGTACTGTAGGAGCAAGTGCTGGGCTATACAGATAGAGAATAGTCTACTTGGGAGTCAAGTAGAGATAATTTATAGTTATAGGATACACTAAATAGAACAGTAGTATACTTTGAGGAAGGTAGTTTTAAGGGAAAATTTGAAGAGTGGACTTTAGGTAGCCCGAATAGTTTAAACCTGATTAACCGCCGCTGCCCTAGTGTGCAACGGTGGCAGCTCCACGCTAAAGCGCGCTTTATAGCAGGGAGCTGGAAAAGACAGGAAATGACCCAAAATGGCCAATAAACTACAAGTTACTGGTTTAAACCACTCCTCTGAGGACAAACAGGCAGCTCAGTACTCCCCACCCTCACTGGTGAGTAAAGAAACTTCCCTTTGACCAAACAAGGAAAATGGAGAAACACAGGAACCAAGTCAAAGCCCAGGGATCAGCAAAATCTGATCACTGGAACAAACTATTAGAAAAGTATGGAAAACAACAGTATTTTTTTGTTTTTTTCAAGTTTTTTTTTTTTTCAAATAGGCAGAAAATACAATAAATGCTGTGTTTTTCGACTAATTGCTATCAAAAGCTAGTACACTTGAGTGTATTAGCCTGTTGTTTAACTTTTAAGCAAAACTTAAACAAGCAAGTGCAACAAACAATTCAAGCTATTAAAAACAGTAAAAACAGGTAATAACAGAATGAAACAGGCAGAAATAGTAGTCGAAAGGCTTAAAAAGTCGAAAATACAGAAAAAATACTTAGAATCTGGAAAGTTTGTCTTTTCTGGTCTCTGCTGCTCTAGGAACTCTGCTGGACACCACGAGGAGCTGTGCTGAGTTCTCTTTAGCCAGAAAAGCCCGCCAAAGCGCTTTATAGCAGGGGGCTGGAAAAGACAGGAAATGACCCAAAATGGCCAATAAACTACAAGTTACTGGTTTAAACCACTCCTCTGCGGACAAACAGGCAGCTCAGTACTCCCCACCCTCACTGGTGAGTAAAGAAACTTCCCTTTGACCAAACAAGGAAAATGGAGAAACACAGGAACCAAGACAAAGCCCAGGGATCAGCAAAATCTGATCACTGGAACAAACTATTAGAAAAGTATGGAAAACAAGAGTAGTTTTTTGTTTTTTTCAAGTTTTTTTTTTCAAATAGGCAGAAAATACAATAAATGCTGTGTTTTTCGACTAATTGCTATCAAAAGCTAGTACACTTGAGTGTATTAGCCTGTTGTTTAACTTTTAAGCAAAACTTAAACAAGCAAGTGCAACAAACAATTCAAGCTATTAAAAACAGTGAAAACAGGTAATAACAGAATGAAACAGGCAGAAATAGTAGTCGAAAGGCTTAAAAAGTCGAAAATGCAGAAAAAATACTTAGAATCTGGAAAGTTTGTCTTTTCTGGTCTCTGCTGCTCTAGGAACTCTGCTGGACACCATGAGGAGCTGTGCTGAGTTCTCTATAGCCAGAAAAGCCCGCCAAAGCGCGCTTTATAGCAGGGGGCTGAAAAGACAGGAAATGACCCAAAATGGCCAATAAACTACAAGTTACTGGTTTAAACCACTCCTCTGAGGACAAACAGGCAGCTCAGTACTCCCCACCCTCACTGGTGAGTAAAGAAACTTCCCCTTGACCAAACAAGGAAAATGGAGAAACACAGGAACCAAGACAAAGCCCAGGGATCAGCAAAATCTGATCACTGGAACAAACTATTAGGAAAGTATGGAAAACAAGAGTATTTTTTTTGTTTTTTTCAAGTTTTTTTTTTCAAATAGGCAGAAAATACAATAAATGCTGTGTTTTTCGACTAATTGCTATCAAAAGCTAGTACACTTGAGTGTATTAGCCTGTTGTTTAACTTTTAAGCAAAACTTAAACAAGCAAGTGCAACAAACAATTCAAGCTATTAAAAACAGGTAATAACAGAATGAAACAGGCAGAAATAGTAGTCGAAAGGCTTAAAAAGTCGAAAATGCAGAAAAAATACTTAGAATCTGGAAAGTTTGTCTTTTCTGGTCTCTGCTGCTCTAGGAACTCTGCTGGACACCACAAGGAGCTGTGCTGAGTTCTCTATAGCCAGAAAAGCCCGCCAAAGCGCGCTTTATAGCAGGGGCTGGAAAAGACAGGAAATGACCCAAAATGGCCAATAAACTACAAGTTACTGGTTTAAACCACTCCTCTGAGGACAAACAGGCAGCTCAGTACTCCCCACCCTCACTGGTGAGTAAAGAAACTTCCCTTTGACCAAACAAGGAAAATGGAGAAACACAGGAACCAAGACAAAGCCCAGGGATCAGCAAAATCTGATCACTGGAACAAACTATTAGAAAAGTATGGAAAACAAGAGTATTTTTTTTTTTTTAAGTTTTTTTTCAAATAAGCAGAAAATACAATAAATGCTGTGTTTTTCGACTAATTGCTATCAAAAGCTAGTACACTTGAGTGTATTAGCCTGTTGTTTAACTTTTAAGCAAAACTTAAACAAGCAAGTGCAACAAACAATTCAAGCTATTAAAAACAGTAAAACAGGTAATAACAGAATGAAACAGGCAGAAATAGTAGTTGAAAGGCTTAAAAAGTCGAAAATGCAGAAAAAAATACTTAGAATCTCGAAAGTTTGTCTTTTCTGGTCTCTGCTGCTCTAGGAACTCTGCTGGACACCTACATGCCAAACTGGGATCACTCTACCGTATCACACCATTTCTTACCACCACAACTGTTCCCCATCTGCAAGTCTAAGGCTTGTTATTGTTGAGGAAGGTAAGGGGCTTTCGCAGCCCCCTTCTGCGATGGACGTGGTAGCGCAGGCCTCCGCTGACACCCGTATGGAGTCTGACATACCATCAGGTCCCTCAGCTTCTGCACAGGCCTTGGTTTTCAGTTCATTAGTTGGGTCTGGAGTTGGTCAGCAGACATTGGCTTCCGAGTGATCTTTAATGGCGTACATTCATTTGAAGCATCAGCCTGCATTGGTTCTTCCTTACAAAGTGACTGGCATCAGGACTGCAGATGTACCTAGGCCCAAGGCCAGAGCTACCTCTAAGAAGGGTTCTGTCTCCTGTCCTATGTCTAAGCCTACTGGCTGCCATGCACAAAAATATCAGCAAGACCTGGCCAGGTTAGCTGAGGACCTTATCTCCTTAGTCAGAGCAAGGCAACCCCCATTGGAGTCTTCCCCAGGAAAAAGGAAGAGGGATCCTACCCCTGAAGTTTTCTCTCAACCTCCTGATTCAGATGAGAATTCTGACCAGGAGGAGTCTGTCTTTTAGGAGAAACCCTTTCTTACTTCTTTTGAAGATTCAGATTCTGAAGAGAATCTGGCTTTAGCTTCACTTCCTGAAGACATCACTTCTGGGGAAACACTCCATGCCATGAGGGAACATTTCCAGTAAGAGGTACAGGAATGCCCACAATCTATAAAGAGGGTCAAGGAGTTCTTGGCCTCCCGGAACACAAACCGTTGGCTATTCCTCCTGTGTTGAAGGTGGTAGATGATGTTTTTATGGATTCTTTCTTGAATCCGGATTCTGTACCTCCAGCCCCTCGAAAATCAGACAGGTTTTACAGGGTGCTGGACTGCCATAAATACCACTTCAAAAATCCCTCTGCTGATCCAGAGGTTGTCACTCCAGGACCCAAGCGAGCAAGAGCCAGCTCTTCAAAAAAAACTTTACCTGCTGACAAGAAAGCAGAGCCCTTGATAGGTTTGGTAAAAAGTTTACACCTCTGCTACCCTAGCCATAGGGGCCCTTAACCTCCAGTGTCACATGATCAAATACCAACAAACTATTTTAGATCAAATGAAGCAAAATATGCCCTCCTTGGAAGACAAGAACATTTCCAAGGAATTGTTAGACATTTGCCATTCCAGCTCCCAGTTGGCTAGACACTTATTACACTGCGGCTATGATGCTATGGAGGCCTCTATCAGACCTGCTATATCTGGCTCTGACATGAGAAGGCATGCTTGGCTTAGGGAACAGACCCTACTAGATCATGTCAAATCCAAACTTCTAGATGCACCCCAAGATAAGGACTTACTGTTTGGGCCAAAAGCTGAGACAGTGCTCAGAAAGATGGAAGATAAAGCAAAATCTATGCAGACTATGAAGGACTTCCTCCATGTTCATCCTCCACTGTTTAGTAGGAATTTTTTCACTAAACACTGGTCCTTTACCTCTCAGTCTAAAAGCAGGCAAAGGAAACCCTGGAAGGAAGGGCCTCAAAGGCAGCATCTATCACAAAGGCCCAGGCAGTGGTCCTCGGACAGGGGAGTTCTAGGCCACAGGGCCCTGGCAGAGAGCAGCAATCACTCTTCCTTTCCCCTTCCTGCACCCCCGCCCACTGAAGAAAAGATAGTAGGAAGGCTTTCCCTGTTCAAGAAAAAGTGGTCTCATTACCTCAGACAAGTGGGTTCTGAATGTTATGTGAAATTGTTACAGGCTCACCTTCAGAGAGCCATTAGGATACTCAGGTTACCTGGATATTCCACAAAATCAAAGAACAGAGGCCATTTCTCAAATTCACAATCTGTGCTTGCAGGGCTCAGTGGAACCAGTACCAGAAATTCAGAGAGGGAGGGGGTTCTATTCCAGGCTGTTCCTGGCTCTCAGAAAGGAAGGCTCTTGGCGCCCTGTCCTGAACCTGTCCACCTTCAATCAGTCTCTGCTGGTACCAAAATTCAAAATGCTGATTCTTCAAAAACCTCTTCCCATGATGGCCCCTCAGGCCTTAATGGTCACCCTGGACCTAAAAGATGCTTACTCGCACATTCCTATAGAGGAATCTTGCAGACATTTTCTATGTTTCAGAGCAGGTACCAGTCGCTTTCAGTTCTCTGCTCTGCACTTCGGCTTGTCTACTGCTCTCAGGGTCATCACAAAGTGTTTAGCCCCAGTGATCGCTTTTTGCAGAACAAGAGAGATCCAAATGTATCCCTATCCTAGATGACTGTCTCATTCAATCCATGATTTTGTCAAAGCTTTTCAAGGATCTGGCCTTCACTCAGTACCTCCTCACCTTCTTGGGGTTCACCATAAATCTTCACTGGTCCAACTCAGACCCATCCACCAGGATAGTTTTACTGGGGGCTGTTCTGGATTCCTCCCTCCAGAAAAGGTCTCATTCCTGACTCAGTATTTCCAAAACAATATAAAGAGACAATGTCTCTCAGCCAGCAAATTGCTTCATGCATTACGCTACATGTTGTGTTGTATCCTCATGATCCCCCTGGTCAGGGTACACATGAGGAAGCTCCAGTGGTACCTCAAGAATCTGTGGTGCCAGCACTCACAGTTCCTGGAGACAGAAATTCAGCTGATCCCTTGCCTCAAGGAAGAATCTAAATGGTGGACAAGGGCATGTGCCCAAAATCTGGGTTAACCTTTCCGGTTTAACCCTCATGGCCAAACGTTAATCACAGATGCTTCAGAGACAGCTTAGGGAGCTTATTTCCAACACCTACAATCTCAAGGCAGATGGGAAATTTAGTTCAGAAACAAGCACATAAATTGAAAAGAACTGATGGCAGTTCAGAAGGGCTTAGTATTTTTCAAAGAAAACTGGAAACCAGGGGTCCTGCAAGTCAGAATCGACAACACCATAGTCATGTGGTACATAAACAAACAAGGAGGCACTCATTTTTATACTCTTTGCCAACTAGGTATGCAGGTCTGGGAGACCGCTCTCTCTCTGAAGTTGCTCCTGATGGTACAATACCTGCCAGGTGCTCAAAACACTCTAGCAGATCACCTTAGCAGGAACTTGATGGATCCTCACAAGTGGCATCTGCATCAGGAAACATTTCTCAGCATTGCCCAGAAATGGGGATCCCCACAGACTGACCTGTCACCAAAGCAAATGCTCAACTAAAAAGATTCTGTTCCAGGAGCAAAATGCCTACAGCCTGGAGGACAGATGCTTTCTCCTTCCTTTGGATAAACCTTTTCCTTTATGCATTTTCTCCCTGCCTGTTCTTCTTCAGGTCCTTCTAAAAATCAGGGAAGAAGGATCAAGGGTCATTCTGCCAGCCTCAGACTGTCCCAGGCAGTACTGGTATTGTCTGCTACTAGGTTTAACCAACAAAAATCCATGGCAATTACCTGAGAGAATAGACCTCCTGACTCAAGACAAGAGGAGCTTTGTGCATCCCAACCTACAGACTCTCTGACTCTCAACCTGTAAAATCCCTCAGCATCCTCCTCTGAGCATACCCTAAGCAAACAAGTTCAAAACATTCTCAAGCAGGTAAAAAGGCCTTGTACTAGGAAATCATACTCAGCCAAGTGGAAAAGATTCTCCATTTGGTACCAGCAAGGCCTCAGTCCTAATTCGGCCAGTATCTCTGTCATTTTGGATTACCTGGCTACCCTGGTTGACAGAGGCCTGTCCTTTTCTTCCATCAAAATTCACATCTTTGCCATTTCAGCCCACATCCCTATTCTTCCTCTTTTTTCCCACCCCCTGATGAAACAATTCCTTAGGGGTGTGATTCACATCAGACCTTCCAGGAGACAATTGACTCCTCCATGAGTCCTCAGTTTTATTCTGGAAAAAAATGACATTACCCCCTCCCCCTGCCTTTGAACCCGCAGCCTCTGATGAATTAAAATTCTTAACTTGGAAGGCTACTCTTTAAGTGGCTATCAGTTCAGCTAGTAGAGTCTCTGAGCTGCAAGCTGTCATGGCAGTGGAACCATTTTTCCCATTCCACCCAGACAGAGTATCACTCAGGGCTAATCCATCCTTTAAGCCCAAGGTGGTCACTGTGACATCCTTAAATCAAGCTATACACTTAGCCACATTCTTCCCTAGTCCTCCGAACCAGTGTGATAGAATCTTTCACTCCTTGTATGTGCATAAATAGCTCCTCTACTGTCTTGACAGAACTAAATCTTTCAGGAAATCAGACCAACTCTTTGTGTCCTTTACCTTTGACTCTGAAGGGACACCAGTTTCCAAACAGATTATCTCCAAGTAGATTTCTCACTGTATTTTCTTTTGTTACAGCCATCATGGTAAAAAGCCACCTGAGGCTGTCAGGACTCACTCTTATAGGGCCACTGCTACCTCTGCTCCCCTCCTGAAAGAGGTCCCTGCCAAAGATATTTTGGAAGCTGCTACTAGGTCATCTGTGTATACCTTTACCAAATACTACCACTTATCACACTTCTCCAAGTCTGGAGCAGATTTTTCCACTGACATCCTGCAGGACATCCTCTCTTCCCTATAATCTTCCTTCCACCCTCATCTTAGCTTTTGGAGTCGTCCTACAAGTCAGGACTGCAACAGTGAAACAAGAAGAACATAGTACAGTTGTATACACCTACCATAAATGTAGATGTTCAAGTGTATTCACTGTTGCAGACTTCTTTCCCTCCTCCTTTGCCGACAGTAGCAGTCTGCTTCTATCTTCTTCACTAACCAGAGAACCCCCTGGGTGCTCTCCCTGCAGGGCCCATTTTGCTTTATTATGTATCAACCTCTACATGTGTTCTGTGGGAGTGTCATCTTTGTACTGTGGTTGACAACTGGTAGAATGGAGTATATTGCTACAATCAGTCATTTTTTTTTAAATAACCAAAAAACAAACAGTTTATGTGGCACCACTGTGTTAAGAAACAATGTATATTCTTTCAGGGAGCATAACATTTTCATTGTTCATCATCAAAGTAAGTATTCCTTTTCAGAGGGCAGATGAAGAGCACAATCAAGTATTAGATTTTTAATAAAGCAAACATATTTTTCTGTGAAGGCTGAACCTGTCTTTAAAAAAGTTATGTAGTGCAAGTGATGTACCTCTGAGTACCACTTTTCAAGTATTCCATTTCATCCTGTAACAAAGCCATAAAACTATGCAAATGAGTGTGCCTGAAGTGTCTATAGACTTAATCTGTTAGTGTAAAAGTGATATTCCCTGAAAGAATATGCGTAATTCTTTAACAAAGTGGTACCACAAAAGTTATGTATTTTCAAAAGATATCCAAAAAGTAATCAAAATTTGCCTGGTATGATGTACATTCTTTTGACAGCTGGACTGTGTTGATTAATTTCACGATTTCAGGTTTACTGCTTATGTCTTGCATACATTGAAAATCATTACATGTTACACGAATCTGAAAACAAAATACAATCATTAAATCCTCTATTATCTTAAATAGTGTTAATATTTCATTTTGAAATTAAATGTTTCTTGTGCTATTCTGTGAGGCCATAAAGTTAAGTCTGTCATATTAGTTCATGCTGCCTTTTATACAAAAAAGGGAGGGAGGATTTTTAGCTCCCCTTGTCCTGTCCCTAGAGCTAAATTTTATGAATTGTATATATGAAAACCATTACATATTACATGACTCCAAAACAAGAGTCATAATTATCTCGTAGTTATAGTTTTGCTTCAAATTATTTGCAATCTCCATTATAATAAAATGTTAATGTACTTAAAAATGCATTGGAATGGGATATACACAACAGAAAAGTGCAATCTTAAGCTGGCAAGTAACTTTCTTACACAGCGCACAAAGCATTTCCACTTCTGTACATCTCTTATTGTTGTTGTTACATCAAGTAGACATTGCGAATTTTGTTTTTTCACAGTGTAAGTCCATAAGATAAAGACTGCCAAGAAATAGCAAACTAAACTTTCCAGGAAGTCTAGTTCCTTGGAAGAGGAGCAACAGACCTCAAAGCTTACTCAGATCACAGACATATTGAGTGTAGATTAGACTTAACCTCAAAATCATTAAAACAAAGTAAACATAACTGGAATATTTAATGGGATTCAAATGTCAAAAGTAAATCTCCAGATTCAGGACAATAATCCTGTTCTCTCAGCTAAAAGCCCTCTTTTTTCAGTGGGTACTTCCTGCTTTTACCTCTCCATACTTTGTTTAAATAAAGAAAATGGATCTAGCATGGTTCTGTTGTCAGTTATGGCCACTTCACTTTGGAGAAGAAACATCCAAAGAATCTTTAGGACATTTTGAAGTAAGTTCAATGCCCTCTTTACTTTTTATTGACTGAAAAAGTTCCATCTCAGTCAGCTGGCACATAGAAGCTTTCATTGTCCGAGGGAAATTTAATTTTAAGTAGTGGGGGATATTGAAGTTTGAATGTCAACCTCCTCTGTTTGTACAACCGAATTGCCTAAGCTGACTTCTGCGTTGACTTGTTTCAGTGGAGAAGTCATTATCAGCAAAAACTCAGGATACTTTAAAGGAAAAATGCTTTTGCTTTTTCCAGAGTTGAGTTAACACTCGTTCTTTAAGGGCAGGAGACAGTCCCAGGAACAACACCCCATTGAGCTCTCTATAACTGAAGATCAGTAAGGTTAATGTTGGTTCATTCATGCAGAATCCCCTGCTTAAATATAAGACATTTTTGCCCTTCAGTTTTCTCTAGGACTTTTTTAAATCTTAGTTTTTTTTTTCCTGCATGCATGGTCTTCTAGTTTGTTTTCTCCAAAATATCTTCTTGTTTCTACTCCATTTCTATATACTTAGTTCTGGTGGTATCCATTTTAGTTTCCAAGGACTGAATAGAGTCTGAAAAGACTCAAAAGACAATCATAAGGCCTTTTTTAGCTATGTTAGGAACCTGGGAGGCAATTCCCGGATATGCTCAGAATTAGTTCATAATGTAAAAATCACTGTACCAACAGACATTGCCAACATACTGGCTGACAGGTTCAGTGCAAACTTCTCCCCCCCTTCCCCCCAAAAGGAGAGATATCTATCCCGGCAGATTGCAGCCTCCCAAACATCTCAATTACCCAGGTGAAAACTGCTCTCTCCAAGGCAAAAAACACAGCATCTATGGGACCTGACGGTGTCCCTGGCTGTGTGCTCCACAAACTCAATGAGGAATTAAACCCGCATTTAAGGCAGCTGTTTAATCTTAGCCTCACCTCAGGATACATACCCAAGGAGTGGCGTACGGCAACTGTTGTCCCACTTCACAAAGGCGGTGCCTCCACTGACCCTGGAAACTACCACCCCATTAGCTTAACAAGCCTGGTTTGCAAAGCTATGGAAAGGATCATAATGGACCTCATAAATAAAGACATAGGGGACTTACAGACATTGGATCCAACCCAGTTTGGCTTTGTCAAGGGCAGATCATGCCTCTTGAACTTGGTTGACTTCTTCGAAACGGTCTCCAAGGCCATTGATGAGGGCAAGGCAGTCCATACAGCTTACCTTGACTTCGCAAAAGCTTTCGACACAATACCCCACTCGGGTATCATTGAAAAACTCACCACCTTAAATGTAAACCCATACGTCACTAGATGGGTTTCAAACTGGCTAAGTGACAGAACCCACAGGGTCAGAGTTGCAGGCGCTATGTCAGATTCCAAGCCGGTCACAAGTGGGGTCCCACAGGGCTCGGTCATGGGCCCCCTCTTTTTCGGCATCTTTTTTTCAGAAGTACATGCAAACACAAGAGGATTATGGCTGACAAAGTTTGCAGATGACTGCAAACTGGGCGCCATAGTTGAAAACACTTCAGACACAGATATCCTTCAGAAGGGTCTTATAGAAATGGAAAACTGGTGCCAGAGCCATGGCCTAAAGTTAAACGCCAAAAAATGCATAGTCATACCCTTCGGGGAAAAACAAGGTAACCCCTAGCTACCATATAGATGGCAACCCGCTGAGCACAGAAGAGGTCATCAGGGATCTGGGGACCCAGGTTGACAGTAGCCTCTCCTTCGACACTCACGTTGCTAAGGTAGTTAGGAAGACCTTCTACATTGCCCACCTGATCATGAAGGGATTCACATCCAGATCAAGGGAGGTCATAGTTCCCCTGTACTCATCACTCATCAGACCAATGATTGAGTACAATGCCCCATTCGGAATGTATCTTACCCGACACCTGCAGCAATTGGAAAGACCCCAAAAGTTCCTCATCAAAAGGATAATGGGTCTCAAAAATATGTCTTATGCTGCCCGACTGAAGGAACTCCAGCTCTATTCAGTAGCATACCGTCTGCTCAGAGGTGACCTGTGCCTGACATACAAGGCCATGTCCAACCCGGAATTAATGGACATGCTCCACCTCAAAAAATCTAAATCCACCAGAACTACAAGAGCAAGAGACTTAAACCTCAACACGGTCATAAATAGGATGTGTTGGAGGGACAGATTCATCACCCAGAGACTCCCTATGCTGTGGAACAAGATCCCGGTACATGTGAGGCATAGCACCTCGCTGGCCTTGTTCAAGAGGAATCTTGACAAATGGATGGGAGATCGCAGGTTTACCCCGGGGATCACCTCTGTGTCACTACTGGACAGAGGTACGGCAAAATAATGGGCATAGTATCCTTCAAACTTAAGGGGTGGCAATAGCCACAAAACTTTGGGCTAGGCTTATAAATGCCCTAGGGCAGATAGCCTAGTATGAACCTATGAACATGTCAGAAGTGTAGATTCTATATTTTCTGATAATTTATTAGATTTGATGTAGTCTGTTATGATGTAATTCATTTTACAGACTTTGTCATAAATTTTATCCAGTGAAAATGGCTGAGGAAATGTTTCCATAAGACCATCTAGTCACCATTCTTGTGAGAAGGGAGCTGAGCCTGCCGTTCTGACTGGTTGTTTCAGATGGACTCTGTTTTTTCTTGAAATCCACTTACCTTTTTGTCAATGTTTTCTTGCTGAAAGCTCCCAAGATTTCTTCAAAATACCTCATTGTTAAATTTAATGTGCAGTATTACAGCCAAGCTGAAAAATAAATGGTTTTAGGTATTGGAGTCAGGAAGGAGCCATTACATAGTTAACAATCTCCGTACTGGAAATCAAAGACATTTACTACTATATCTGAAAGTTGTGTTAAAAGAAAACAAAGATGTTTTTGTTATTCTGGTCTCTTTTGTCTATACTTACATATATATATATATATATATATATATATATATATATATATGTGTATATATATATATACATACATAGATATATAGATAGAGAGAGAGATTTGCACAGATAGGTAGATATAGCTAGATGTATAGATAGATATGTAGAAAAAATAAGATAGATATTAGGTTAGATGGGGATGTGTCTTCAAAAATTAAGTCATTGCTAGTTGTCAGGAATTGGCCTCTTGTAATTTTTGTCACCATTTGCTTTGAACAAGATAACAGTGTGAGAGGCTTCAGTTCATCCATTTTTATGTATATTTTCTCTCGTGAGTAAATTATATGAAACCAAAATAAGATTCAGTGGAAATTCACTTTGTTATAACAGGCATTCAATGTATTCCCTTGCTTACTTTTAGAAAAAACTAAGGAAGAGTTTCCAGCAGTAGTAAGCAAATGGATGAAAAAAAAGCTGTCAGAAACAACTGGTTTTGTGGTGTAACAGCTACTCAGCCCAAATATATGTATATATCCATATATATATATATATATATATATACATATATATATGTATATATATATATATATATATATATATATATATATATATATATATATATATATATATATATATATATATATATATATATATATATATATCTGTATCTGTATATATATCTATATATATATATATATATATATATATATATATATACATACACACACACACATACACAAACACACACACAAATATATAAAGGATTACATTTTTCATAAGTCCAGTTTGCGGTAAGGAAAGGGTTAGACATATAGACTTTGTATTTGGAACACACATTTATTTTTGCATAAGGTAATGAAATAAGTAAGAGTATAAACATTTTTTTTTCTTATTGTTGTGTAGTGCTGTAGACCACAGTGAGAACATTTAAAGTGGCTCAGAGGTTCAGTAAAGAACACAACACTGTTTAGAACTGAAACAACTGTAGAAGTATTTCCCAAAGCAAGTTCCTCACGGTAGTTAATTCCAAGGGTTGAAGGTTAGAATGCATTGGTGATGATAAAAAAAAGAGCACTCACTGTTCAGTGAAAAAGTTTTGCAGATAAAACTTTTAATTCATGTAAGTTGAAATGGTAATTAGGGATTATCTAATTTTAAATTACTTGTAAAGGCATTTTGCAGGCAAAAAACTTTTCAGACGCAAGCTTCCCTGGCCAGGCTGTCTTCTTTTAAAGAACAGCATAATTTTTGTCACTTTTGTCCCTGCCTCATGGCTGTACTACCTTCACCAAATTAGATTATTTGTTCTATCAGGGGCAAGAGCCAAGCAGTTCAGAATTATGTGAGAGTCCTGTAACCCGTTCATTCCTGTCTGGGATGTCTTAATAGACTATGCTCATTCCTGTCTAGGATGTGTTAATAGCCTATGCTTTCTCCCTGCAGGGGTAGGGAGCTAGCCAGCATATCAATTGACTGGGGCAGCCCCCTTGGAGCAGCCCTCCTTCCTTGCTGTGGCTCATAGAGCTATGTTTCTGTGCTACTGGCCCTAGGAAAAGGGCCTCCACATGCTGTCTTGAATTACTTGCATGTACAGAGTCAGCACATACTACCAGACTCATGCTGCCCAGACACAGTGCTTCCATTAGGCATCATCCAGGTGGGAAGTTAGAGCTTCCTTCTTTCCCCCAAGATGGGTCCAAGCTCTACTAGTCACCTGAGTCATAGTCTGGACTTTATCCCTTTTTACCACAGAGCATGGTATATCTAACATTATAACCAATAAGCCAAGAGCAAATGTCATTCATGCTTATATAAAATTAAGGCATCTCCTAGCACAGACAGCTTCAGGAGTAGTTATGTAGAGGTTCCAAGTACAGACGGTCAACAAAATGTCTTTTAAAGCAAGGAAGGGATCTTAAAAGTAAAGTTTTTAGTGCCCACAGATATCTACAGTACTGCTGAAGGCAGTCATATTGAAAAGCGTGAAGCAGGGCACCATTTGTTCAACTGCAGCTATGGAATCACTTCTTTAAATGAGTATCGCTACCTGAATTAAACCTGTGCTAGTTCAGGTTAGACAAAAATAACAGTCCAAAAAGAAAAAAAAGGAACACAAACACTGCCAGTGAATTCACAGATTTCATATGTGAGGTCCTCCCTTCCCCACCTTTTTGTAATATAGGGATCAATCAGCAAAAGAGTATACAAAAACATCTTCTGGGACCAGAAGCTTAGAAGATTTTGCTTCATTAATTATTTGTAGAAAAGTATTGCTGAGCATGACAAAGGATTTGGAAGTTAGGTTTCAATGTTCCATAAAAAATACTACTTTGCAGTAGTCAGCAATGCCAATGAAGTTAAATATTGCAGAAATAGAAGAGATTCTTATTTCCCAAACTAGAAGTGTCTAAGTGCATGTAATGTTGAAGACCTGATGTTGTCCTTTTCATTCTTCCTCACTGATGAATCTCGGATCTGATGCTGGATCTGACTCTGCTGCATTTCCTAGACTTCTGGATTCGAGTCTCGAGCTCCTCTGTCTTCCCATAATGCATCATACCTTCCCTAATTCCCCAGATCTCATTTGCCGCCAACGTGTCCAGACGTGGCTTCTGAGTCTCGAGTGGCTTAGTGAGTTAAGTCAAATTTAACTTGAAAGTTAACTTTGAATTCTAGTTACTGTTACTGTTATTGTTATTCTTTCTGTCCTCCCTCCTCTGTAGTTGACAGAAGAGATTAGGGAATGCTGCCCATTCCCCTCTTTGTCTGTTTTTCTCTTTGCGCCTTTGGCACTTTCCTGTAGAACGCTTGTAAAAAAAACTGTATTTAAAGTTGAAAAGCCTTTGTCACTTAGTGTGTTGTGTATGTGCAGGCATATCTCCCATTTTTTTCCTTTGGGTTAGCAATTACCTGGGCTGAAAAATGTTGGATAAACCAACAGGCCTCAAGAGATGCACTTCTTGTGGGCATAAGATCCCCAATTCGGATGCGTACAAAAAGTGTGTATATTGTTTAAGGCCAGGACATTTAAATGTGGATTGTGCTGTGTGCGTTTGTCCTTTAATCCTCAGGCCTTGTCCAACAGGACAAATAAACTTATTTTTAAGCCCTCTTACCAGCGTTATTGTCTTCTTCTGGGGCTCAAACCCCCCTCGAAGCATTGTAGCTCCAAAGAAGACAAAAGGTGAGCCCTCTCTGCTTCTCCAGGGGTCTCGTTGGAGCCATGCAAATAGACATGGAAAGTCTCGGATCTGGCTATTTCGGATCCAACTGTGATCAAGCCACCCTTGGATCCCCAGAGCTCCCTCAGATCATAAGACTTTATCGGATCTGACTGTGTCAGATTCAAGTAAAACTAAGACGTTGTCAGATCCTGAGACCTCATTGGATCCTAGAGAAACTTTAAGGTATCGGACCCGATGGTTAAGAGCTGTATTCCAGTTTACCATCTCAAACCAGTGACTCCGGATCCTCCTTCCAAGATCCTTCATTCTGCAACTACATCCAGACCCACGTCCTTAGCTTCCATGTCTAGATCTTTTCGAAGTCTCACAGAGGCCAGTATGGACAGGATGATGCAGAAGTCTCTCAGGGCTGAAATTCAGATGGGGGTCTTGTCATCCGTGTCCCATCTTGAATCCGTGAGTGCTCTGTTATATACCTTGCAGACTCCTTTGATCCAACCCTTGGTTTCAGAACCCCAGGATCCTGGATACCCTAGAAAGTCAATGCCTGATCCGAGGAAGCTCCCTTCCTCCAGTCCGACTATTTCCTTGACCAGCCCTGTTCTGATTTTGTTGGATCAGAGTGGATCTCGGATCTGAGATTTTGGTGCCAGCTCTGGGGGTTGCTTTCAGCTCTGACTTTGTCATATCCGCCACCCCCTCCCCTTGGTGCATTGGCCCTTGACATCTTGGGTCTGATTCTGTCTGAAGGCCTCGGATCCATGGTTAGTTCTATTCTCTCTCCTCCAGTGATGTCGGTTCTGTGGGAGAGAAAGGGGGTCTTCCCAGGTCCATCGGCCTTTGCCTTCCCTGTTGCAAAAAGGGTCTTCTCTAGGATCAGAGAAATGTCTCCGCACATCCAGGATCTTCCCAGTCCTTCATTGGTTCTGAGCACTGACTCAGTCACTCCTGCCATATGTCAACCTACCCCGAGGAGCCTCCAGACCACTTCCTCCCAGGGAGATGTTCTTCGTGTTTCACTGTTGCAGTCATTACATTTGGGTAATCCGCTGGTAGGTTGCCCTCAGTTGGCCTGAGTATCAAAGTCTTGGGTCCTGCGTTGGCTGCTGTCTCTTCTTCCATGACGTCAGGACGCCAGGGGTATAAAACAGGCAGCCAATGCCATTTTCTTTAGTCTTTCTTGCTGTGCGGTGCCTGAAGCAGAAGCAGTTCGCAAGTGCCGGTCAGCCGACTCCTGAAATTCTTCACATTCGAGTTTCAGAACCAAAGTCTTCAATTAAAACTAAGTACCCTCTTGGGGAAACCTTTTTCTTGCTCTATACCGATGTCAGTAAAAGTTAATAATTGCATTACTTGTGGGAAGCAAATACCTCATAAGGATTTCCGTTTGTACTGTATTCCTTGCCTAGGCCCAGATCATAACGTGCCTTGCTGTCGTTTTGTGCTAGATTCAAGCAACACACTATTAAGCGTTGGTATATCTTTGCTTCAAAATATTTTGGAAACAGATTTAACTACCCTGAAATGTCATAGGATAGCATCCGACAACCGGAGTTCACAAAAAACGCAAAGAAAAGGACAGAGACAGACCGTCGAGGTCCAAAACTGATGACAAAGCTTCTCCTAAGCGGTTCGCCAGTACTCAGTGAGGCACTTTCGCAGCCCCTGATGCCCGCTACTTTCGAGTCGCAGGCCTCTACCAAGACCCATGTGTAGTCCGGCATGCCGCGAGATTCTCAAAGTATTGTACCCGCGGATGTCTCTCCCTCAGATGGGTCCAGAGCCACTGAGCAGGCACCGGCTTCTGAGAGTGTTTTCAGGCCTCAGCATTTCTATATAAAACCGACGCCAGCTTCAAAACCAAAGACAAAAGCAACTCCTAAGGCTAAAAAACCGACGCATGAGCCATGTGCTCAGGCCTCTATGCCCAAGAAACAGATGATCAAAATGGCTGAAGGCTTAATTACCTTGATCAAGGCCCCCCCCCCCCGATAAGAGGCCTAGGCAAGACACTGATTATGAATCTTCAGATCAGGTTTCTCTATCTTCTAATTCCTCTTTTGATCAGGAATTTTCTATACCTCCCTATGAGACTTCTGATGCAGAGGAATCCATCCCATCTGCATCTCCTCCTGAAGATTATTCTTTTGGTGAAACCTTGCATACTTTGAGGGAACATTTTCATTGAGAGAGTCAAGATTTCTCAGATTCAAAAAAGAGGCTTGGGGATTTCCTTCTTCTCCCACAGCATAGGCATTTGACCATACCTCCTGTTTTAGACATTGTTGATGATGTGCTTTCGGAATCAAGCATGGCTCCAGATTCCCTACCACCGGCTCCTAGCAAGCCAGACAGATATTACAGGGTTCCTGACTCCCACAAATTTTTATTAAAAAATTCTGCTGCTGACCCAGAAACTATCTCACAGGGTCCCAAAGGTGTAAAGGCCTCAACAGCTAAGAATCCTACCCCCTCTGATAGAGATTCCAGGGTGCTGGATAGATGGTGAAAGAAGGTTTATACGTCTGCAACCTTGGAAATTAGGGCCTTAAACTGCCAGTTTCATATGCTTAAATATCAACAGCATGTTATGGGATTATTGAAACAGAAAATTATGTTGATTTCTGAATGTGTGGAAAATAAAGAATTACAGGAATTATTGCATGCAGCAGAACAGGTTGGAAAGCATACTTTGCAATGTGGTTTTGATTCCTTGGAGGCCTCCTACAGGGCCGCAGTTACTGGATCTGTGATTAGAAGGCATGCCTGGCTCAAAGAACAAAATCTGCCTGATCATGTTAAAGCTAAATTGTTGGATGCACCTTTACAGCATGATACTCTGTTTGGTAATAGGGCAGAAGAGGTTTTAAAGTAAATGGAAGACAAAGCTAAGTCTATGCAAACTGTAAAAGACTTCTTACAAGTGCAACCACCAGGATTCAGTAGACACTGGCCTACAAAAAATTGGTCCTTTCCTGTGTCCGGCAGTGCCTCACTGGGTAAATCCAGGCGCTCAAAAGGCTCTAGATACCAATCACAGGGTTCATACATGTCAAAGCAGTGGGGTGCCTCTACCTCCAAATCTGGAGGAAACAAAGAACAACCCTACAGTAAGCAGTCTCAATGACATCCCTCTGCCATCACCAAGCACTTATCATTTGGCAGCCCCCTTAGGAGGAAAACTAGCACTTCATGCTCAAAAGTGGCAGTTAATAACCCAGGTCAAGTGGGTATTAAACATAGTATCCCAGGGATACAGATTTCATTTCCATACCTTGCCAATTCCAGACGGTTGGCCAGATCTGCCACAAAATCAATGGGCAGAGGCACAGAAACAAGTTACATCCCTCATGGATATGGGGGCTATTCAGCCAGAACTAGAAAAAGGACAAGGGTTTTACTCAAGACTGTTCTTGGTACCCAGAAAAGACAATGCCTGGCGCCCAATGCTCGATTTATCGATTCTGAGCACATTCTTGGACATCCCAAAATTCAAAATGCTGACTTTGCAACAGCTTCTGCCCATGCTGGGCAAGAACGCTTGGCTAGTGACTCTAGACTTAAAAGAGGCATACCTGTATATCCCAAAAAGGGAATCGTGCATAAGATACCTCTGCTTCAAGGCTGGTTTTATGCATTACCAGTTCTCTGCACTGCCCTTTGGCTTATCTACTGCGCCCAGGGTCTTTACAAAGTGTCTGGCACCAGTAATTGCATTTTGAAGACAAAGAAGCATACAAATTTATCCATAATTGGACGACTGTCTCATTCAAGCAGAAAACAAGGACATTCTTCTTCAAAATCTGGCATTTGTAAGAAGGCTTCTAACATGCCTAGGGTATACAATAAACGAAAAGAAATCACAACTGGTACCCTCTCAAAATATTACATTCCTGGATGAAAGCTTGAATACAACTGCCCAGATGGCTTACCTTACACCAGACAAACAAAAGCAACTGACTATTTACTTCAGTTGACAACAAAAACCCAGTTATCTGCAAGACAAATTCTGCAGGCTTTGGGGTTCTTGGCATCCTGCATTCTACTAATTCCATGTGCAAGACTGCATATGAGGAAACTACAATGGTACCTAAAAAGTTTATGGAGACAACATTGTCACAGTCTGGAAACAATGATTCCTCTCATTCCCTGCCTACAACAAGAGTTTCTTTGGTGGGCAGAGACTTGTCACCAGAACATGGGATGGTCTTTCACTCTACCCCCTGCCAACCAAACCCTAACTACAGAAGCATCAGACTATGCTTGGGGGGCCCACCTGGCGGGGAGATGCATTCAGAGCATATGGAGCCCAAAACAAATGCACCTGCATATCAACCAGAAAGAGATGTTAGCTGTTTAGAATGCCCTGACGGCCTTCAAGGACTTACTGCATCCAGGTCAACTACTGATAAAGACAGACAACACCACGGTTATGTGGTACATAAACAAGCAGGGGGGCACACATTCCTACCTAGCCATGGCATTGTGGGACACAGCCTTGACTTACCAAGTACATCTTCAAGCTCATTTCTTGCCAGGAAAACAAAATACTCTGGCAGACGACCTAAGCAGAAATCTTATGGACCCTCACGAGTGGAAATTGGATCCACAAGTCTTCAGCATGATAACAGAGAAATGGGGGAGCCCGAATGTAGATCTATTTGCCTCTCCCCAGAACTATCATCTGGATAAGTTCTGCACAAGGACTTATCACAGACAAGCATGGAAAGTGGATGCCCTATCCTTCAGGTGGAAAAACCTATCAGTCTACGCCTTTCCTCCTCTGCCTCTTCTTCCCAAGGTCCTAGGTCAGACAGGAAAAAACAAAAATTCTCCTAATTGCCCCGGACTGGCCTTGCCAGCACTGGTACCCAATTCTAAGGAATATGTCTCAACTTCCTCCTTGGTACTTGCCTTAAATACCTCATCTACTGTCTCAGCAGAACAATCAAATTCTGCACAATCAGCTCCAAACTCTGAACCTGGCAGCATGGCTGATCATGTAATTATTCAAACAACACCTCTCAGTAAATCTGTAATGGATGTCATTTTGGAAGCCAGAAGGCTTAGTACTAGAAAATCTTATGCTGATAAATGGAAGAGATTCTGTGTTTGGAACTAAGCACAAGGGACTGACACAGCAAAGTCAAATATTCCTCAGATTTTGCAATACTTGACTGAGATGCTTGACTAGGGCCTTTCTTTTTCATCAATAAAAATCCATGTCTCTGTCATCTCGGCTCATTACAACACCAGCGCCTCCCATCTCCTCTCATCCTCTGCTAAAACAGTATCTTAGAGGGGCCAAAAATGTAAGGCCTCCCAGAAGATCACCAACTCCTGCATGGGACCTCAATTTTGTACTGGAAAAACTCACGCTGCCTCCATTTGAACCAGCAGCTACTGCAGATATAAAGTTTTTATCTTGGAAAATAGCTTTCCTTCTGGCAATCACTTCAGCAAGAAGGGTTTCAGAACTACAGGCCCTCATGGCTGTGGAGCCTTTTATTATATTCTACCCAGACAGGGTGTCCCTCAGGACCAATCCTTCCTTTATGCCTAAGGTGGTATCCAGTGTGGCTCTTAACCATACCATTCACCTGCCAACTTTTTACCAAATCCACAGAACAAGGGGGAGCAGATTCTACATTCCTTGAATGTACACAGACAACTAAGATTCTACTTAAACAGGACCAAATCTCCAAGAAAATCTGAGCAGCTACTGGTGACATTTGCTGCAGGATCATAGGGAAAAGCTATTTCAAAGCAGACTATTTCAAAGTGGATAAGCCACTGCATTTGTTTCGGCTGGTGCCCAAGGGAATCAGGTCACATTCCACCAGGGCTGCATCTACCTCATCAGCTTTCCTCAGAGGGGCACTAACCAAAGACATTCTAGAAGCTGCTACTTGGAGCTCTGTTCATACTTTTACAAAGCTTTATCATCTGCCTCTTTTCTCTAAGTCCAGGGCAGACTTTGCCACTGCAGTTCTGCAGGGCCTTATAGCCGCTCCTAATGCTGTTTAGTTCCAGCCTCCCATCCATAGCTTTGGGATTCTACCCAAATTTAATGACTGCAACAGTTGTGTACACTTACCATAAATGTAGATGTTTGAGTGTATTCACTGTTGCAGTCATTACATTTGGGTAATCTGCTGGCAGGCTGCCCTCAGTCGGCCTGAATAACAAAGTCTTGGGTCCTGCGTCGGTTGCTGTCTCTTCTTCCATGACATCAGGTTGTCAGGGGTAAAAAACGACGCCATTTTAAACAGTTTTTGTTGCCCCAGACGTCAGGTGCCCCCCAAATGGGGAGCAAAAAAAAAAAATATAAAGCTTCTCTTTCCTTCACTATTTTCTACAGCCTTTGGGGTGTATTTGCTTTTAAATGAAGGTAAAGTTTATGTTGTTACAATTACATGTATATATATGTAGTTTTATATATATTTATATGTATATTTCTGCTCCCCATTTGGAGGGCACCTGACATCTGAGGCAAGAAAAACTAAACAAAATGGTGTTGGCTGCCTGTTTTATACCCCTCACGATCTGATGTCATGGAAGAAGAGACAGCAACCGACACAGGACCCAAAACTTTGATACTCAGGCCGACTGAGGGCAACCTGCCAGCAGATTACCCAAATGTAATGACTGCAACAGTGAATACACTCGAACATCTACATTTATGGTAAGTGTACACAACTGTACTTTCTCCCTTCTTCTGATACCTCATTTTGACACCATATGGAGAAGGTCCCTTGAAAAAAAAAAAAGAGTAAGAGGAGGCACATAGACTCCCCCATGGAGTCCCTCACCAAAGACATTGATTTTGAGAGGGAGAAGGATCTCCCCGATCACTACCTGAAAACGTCTCCTTCAGAGGTATCCTGGAGCTCCTAAAGCAGAAAGGTGGCTAGTCTTCCCAACCTCCTCCTCCTGAGGAGTCAGTGTTCATGGAGGCTTTTGGGGTGGGCTCATCTATGTCTTGGGTTATTCCCTACCCCCCAGCAGATGAGCTCATAGATTTAGTTTCACTCTGGGCTTGGAAGGAGCCAGACATGGTTGAGTCTGTACCAAAGCACCCCAAAAAGTTCCTCAGTCCACCCTCTGACCATCAACTCTGGAGCAAAGGCTGCCTATTAGATGCTATCATTGTGTTAGCAGCCACAAAAAAGGAGCTAGCTGAACAGAGCTCCACTGTTCTTTCACCAACCAAGGAGTCCAGGGCAATGGACAGACATGTTTATGTCTCAGCAGCTTTTGAGCTGAAGGCATTAAACTATTTGGAACACTTTACTGGATTGCAGAGAGACCTGATTAAAGAGCTAACCAACTCTCTTGTTGAGACCATGTCGGAGGAGGACTTGAAGAAAATCTATATTTCCTTGCAAATTCCTCAATGAGGTTGATTTCACATGTTATGGAATGGACCTCACAAGCAGCTGATGTAGGCATAGCCATCAGGAGACAAGTCTGGATACAGCTTTGTGGAACCATTCAAGGCATCTTTCATTAATGCCCCTTTTGATGGTTCCTTCTTGTTTGGACCATCGGTGAACGAAACACTTACCTGCAGTGAGCAAGAAGGAAAGACCTTGTTTGCTGTGGGGATCAAGTTTTCTACTCCTCAGAGGACCTTTTCTAGGAACCAGAGAGGTGGGAAGAGCACTTGGTTCAGAAAGTCTCAAGGACCATTCCAGGACACGCATGGAGATACTTCCTCCAGAGGCAGAAGGGGAGGTTTCAATGATAAGTGCTGTCCCACAGGCAGAGGGAGTCTGCAAAATCAGAGCTTCGGAGAACCTTTCTCTGATAAGTCCCATCAGTGCTTCTGACGCGCTGCCCAGCTGTCCATCTCTGGATGCAGCTGGTGGTCGTTTATCTCTTCTCCTAGATTCCTGTACATATATAAAAACAACTCCTGGGTACTAAGCATAATATCCAGAGGTTACTACATTCCCTTTTCCCCTTCACTTCCAAGTCCCAGGGGGATACTCACCAACGTGCTACCCAGTCAGAGGGAGTACGCAATTCAAGAAGTTCAAAAACTTATACAAAAAAAGAGTCATCCAAGAGGTCCCAAGCAGATAGGATTCGGAACTTATTCACACTTTTTGTTGGTGCCAAAGAAAACAGGGGACCCAAGACCAGTTCTGGATCTGAGCAACCTAAATCAGTATGTCAGGAAGTCAAAGTTCCGGACAGTTATGGTCCAGTCCATTCTGCCACTTCTATGCAAGGATGATTGGATGTGCTGTATAGATCTCAAGAACACATACTGTCATATCAAAATAGACACTCCAGGAGGCATCTGCACTTTTGCCTGGGAGCCGATCATTACCAGTTCAGAGCACTGTCCTTTGGACTCACCACAGCCACCCTGGGTGTTTACTAAGTGTATAGCAGTAGTAGCAGCTCATCTGAGGCTGAAAGTATTCTGGGTGTTTCCATATCTAGACAATTGGCTCCTTACTGCACCAGTAAGGCATCAGCTACTACAAGCCAGTAATTACTTAGTTCAGATCTCCGATTCCCTTGGCATTGTAATAAATCTGTCAAAATTAAATCTGATTCCTATTCAGAATCTAGAGTTCATAGAAATGTAGCTGAACACTATTACACAAGTGGTGTCTCTATCTCTACGTTGCATTGTATCCTTCAGACAAGTTCAGGACTTAATAAATCTTCCTTCTCCCCCAGAGAGGTTCATACTCAGTGCACTGGAGTCTGTGTCATCCCTCATCATCCTACCTCCCTTGTTAAGATTTTTTATGCGAGTTCTTCAGTGGACCCTGGTTGTTCAGTGGGTCGTCCTTGACCAAAAGCTGTCTGTTCTCATCAGACTGACCTCAACCTACAGAAGTCATCTCCAGTGGAGGATGCAGTCAGATGACCTGTAGCTGAGCAGGCCATTTTCTCTCCCCCCTAATAGCCACAGTGACCACAGACGCTTCCCAATTGGAGTGGGGTTGCATTACCAGGGAAAGATGGTCCAAGGCATGTGGTCCATCTCTGAGACCAAGTTGCTTATCATTATCCTTGAGATGAGAGCAGTACTTCTAATGTTGCAAGCCTTTCAGGACATTCTCACTTTGGGGACTATTGCTATACATGCGGAACAATATGTCAAGTGGTCTGGTATGTCAGCAAACAAGGCAGAACCCGATCATACCCATTAAGCAGGGAGGCTATGAGAGCTTGGGAATGGGCAATCCTTCAAACCACTTTCAAATTGCAACACACATTCTGGGAAGAACCAGCACCTTGGCAGACAGACTCATCGGGTCCATTCTGACTCCTCATGAGTGGCCCCTCCATCAGTCAGTAGCGAACAAGATTTTCAGCCATTGGGACCAGCATTCTTGCTTCTCCCCTAAACAAAAAATGGAACAAGTACCTCGCTCTGATCTCCCTGAATGAGGAGTCACTGAAGGATGCTCTAGTCCATGATTGGCCCCATGTCTCCTTTATGCTTATCCCCCTCTACCCTTGATCCCAAAATTTCTATGGAAAGCCAGCAGATTGAAGAGCTCAGTAGTCCTTGTTGTCTCCTTCTGGCCTCATCCGGTATGGATGTCCTTCAAGAATGCATCTGCAGTCCTTATATATGGGTTGTCTTGCCTCAGGCAGCCCTTCGGTCAGCCGGATTCCATAGTCTGGGTCCGGCGTTGGCTGATGTCGCCCTCTTCCCCGACGTCAGAGTGCCTGGGGTATAAAAGCGTCAGCCGACGCCATCTTCCTCAGTCTTTCTTGCCACGCGGTGCCAGAAGCAGTTCACAAGTGCCGGTCGGCCAGCTCCTGTGATTTCAGCTACCGAAGTCTTCAAAAAAGCTAAGTACCCCGTTGGGGACTCTTTCTTGCCTCAGCCGATGTCAGATCAAACGGTTAAAGTTAATAATTGTTTAAATTGTGGGAAACAAATACCTCATAAGGATTTCCACTCTTACTGCTTACCTTGCCTAGGCCCAGACCATGACGTCTCGGCCTGTACAGCCTGTGCTTCCTTCAATAAGCGTACTCTTAGGCGTCGGGCAGAGTTTGCAGAGGAATATTTTGAGCAAATTTCCTGTTATAAAATGCCGTCGGAGCTTCCGACAGCTCATCCCAAAAAACGTAAGGAGAAGGACCGACACATGCGGTCCGCAGTTCCGGCGGACTCCACGCCCAGGCCTACCGCTAGTGTCTCGGTCTCTGCTGAAACCGAATCTCTACTGGTTCCAACCGATGACACTGCACAGCCGGTACCTTCGGTACTGGAGGCTCCCACTGGGTCGGTCTTAGAATTACCTTCTGAATCTGGTGCTCCAGAGATATCCGACACCATTTCTGTGGATAAAACTACCCCAGCACGTGGGGCAGCCAGGCCTCCTGCATCCATGTCCATTAAGGCCTTTACTCGTGCTAAAGCTGCTAAACAGCCAAAATCTCTCCCTCCCAAGGCTATTCCTCAAAGATCCTCTACAGGTTCACAAATTTTAAGCTTAGCTGAGGACCTTATCTCCTTAATCAGGATCTCTCAGCCACACCCAGACAGGGGCTCTCAACCTCCTCCAGGCAAAAGGCCCAGGGTTGAGCAGACAGATCCCCAGTCCTCTGATGAGGCCTCAAATGACTCTGCCCTTTCAGATTACCAGGAGGAGGCCTTTCCGGCCTATGAGGATTCTGATGCAGAGGAATCTATTCCCTCGGCTTCCCCCCCTGAAGAGTTGTCCTTTGGGGAGACCCTTCACTCCATGAGAGAGCATTTTAAATGGCAAGGCCAGGAATTCTCTGATTCCAGGAAGAGGTTAAGGACTTTTTTGCATTTGCCTCAGCTTAGACCTTTGGCTATTCCTCCTGTTTTAAATGTTATTGAGGATGTGTACTCCGAGTCTAGTATTTCCCCAGACTCCCTTCCTCTGGCTCCTGTCAAACCCGACAGATACTACAGGGTCCCGGACACACATCTATTCCTTTACAAGGGCCACACGGCTGGCCCAGAAACTATTTCCCAGGGGCCTAAAGGGGTTGCAACCTCCACTACTAAGAACCCACTTCCTTCTGAAAGGGAATCCAGGGCCTTAGAGAGATGGGGTAAAAAAGTGTACACTTCTTCCACTCTTTCTATGAGAGCATTGAATTGTCAATTCCATATGATACAGTATCAAGAATATCTGTTAGATGAATTGCATAAAAAACTAACCTCACCTGAACCCCTAGATCGCAAGGTGCTTCAGGATCTGGTGCATAACTCCCAGCAGGTTAGCAACCATTTTTTACAGTGTGGTTATGATGCATTGGAAGCTTCATGTAGGTCAGCAATGACAGGTGCAGTCATACGTAGACATGCTTGGCTGAAGGAACAAACACTGCCAGATCATGTTAAAGCAAAGCTTCTGGATGCACCCCTGGAAAAACAAAAGTTATTTGGTTCCACGGCTCAAGACGTCTTAAAGAAATTTGAGGAAAAGGCTAAGTCAGTACAGACAGTCAAAGATTTTCTCCAGGTCCAACCACCAAGATTCAGCAGAAATTGGCCTTCTAAGAATTGGTCCTTTCCAGACACAGACAGATTTCAAAGAGGCAAAAATAGGCGTGCCAGAGGTAGAGGGCAAGCTAGAGGCTCCTACAGAGGACGTCAATGGCAGCCTCCTAACCAAAGAGGTAGTGCAGGACCTACACCTGCTGCACAAGGACAAACTCAGTGACTTGACATTGACCCAGCCAACCAGGGCTCAATTGGAAGCACCTTTGGGCGGAAAGCTATCTTTATTCTCAGAAAATTGGCATATTATTACAAGGGACAAATGGATACTGCAAATAATAGACAAAGGATACAGATTCCATTTGCATACATTACCAAAAAGACAAGGCATGCCAATTCTGCCACCGAATCAACGGACAGAGGCTTTCAAGCAAATTTCCAACCTACTGCAAATGAAAGCAATAGAAAAGGTTCCTCTCATAGAACAAGGCCAAGGATTTTATTCCAGACTATTTCTTGTCCCAAGAAAAGAAAAGCAATGGAGACCTATTCTGGACTTGTCCGCACTAAATACTTACCTCATTGTGCCAAAATTCAAAATGCTGACCTTACAGCAACTCCTTCCCATGCTGGGCAAGGGGTCCTGGCTGGTAATTCTAGACCTCAAGGAGGCATACCTGCATGTCCCTATCAGACAATGTTACAGAAGACACCTCAGATTTCTTGCAGGTTCAGAGCATTATCAATTCTCAGCATTGCCCTTTGGCTTATCTACTGCGCCCAGAGTATTCATGAAATGCCTGGCATCAGTAATTGCACATTGCAGACTTCGGGGGATTCAAATATACCCATACCTGGACGACTGCCTTGTACAAGCGGACAGCCAACAAACATTGGTAAAACACTTGAATTATGCCATCCGCCTACTTCAGGCTTTGGGATACACAGTCAGCATTCAGAAATCAAGACTTGTTCCATCCCAAAGAATAACTTTTCTGGGTGCGAAACTAGATACAACCACCCAAATGGCTTTTCTCACAGAAGAAAAACAAGAACAACTACCGGATTATTTCAGAAACCTGACAAAACAAACCCAACTGACTGCAAGGAAAATCCTGCAGGCCCTGGGTTTCATGGCATCTTGCATTCTTCTGATTCCACAAGCAAGGCTGCATATGAGGAAACTACAATGGTACCTAAAGGAGTCTATGGTCTCAACACAGTCACAGCCCAGAAGCTTTGATCCCCCTCATTCCATGCCTTCACAAGGAATTTCTGTGGTGGGCTCAAGCAAGCCAGTCAAACATGGGTCTGCCTTTCAGCAAACCAAATATCAGCCAAACCATTACAACGGATGCCTCAGACCATGGATGGGGAGCACACATGGAGGGCAGATGCATTCAAGGACAATGGACACAAACAGAATTTCGCCTGCACATAAACCAAAAGGAAATGCTGGCAGTGATACATTCAATCGAGGCCTTCAAACACTTCCTACATCAAGGCCACCTGCTAATAAAGACAGACAATACCACAGTTATGTGGTACATAAACAAGCAAGGAGGTACCCATTCTTACTCTCTTTGCAGGCTGGCAATGAATCTTTGGGAACTTTCCCTAAAACTCAATATAGAGCTGCAATCCCAGTTTGTACCAGGAAAAGACAATGTACTGGCGGACAGCCTAAGCAGAAACATCATGGATCCACACAAATGGATGTTGCACCCAGACACCTTTCTTCAAATAACACAATCGTGGGGAAGGCCGGACATAGATCTTTTTGCCTCCCACCACAACCATCAACTGAAGAAATTTTGCACAAGGATATACCACCCACAAGAATGGAAAGTGGACGCTCTCTCTTTCAGCTGGAATACTCTAACAGTATATGCATTTCCACCTCTTCCGTTAATGACCAAGGTCTTACTGAAGATCAGGACAGAACAACCAAAAGTGATTCTGATAGCCCCGGACTGGCCAAGACAACACTGGTACCCACTGTTAAGGAGCTTGTCATGCACGAAACCGTGGCCTCTACCACAATGGCCACTTCTTCTGACACAGCACAATTACAAAACTCTGCACTCCAGCCTAAAAACCTTGCAGCTGACAGCCTGGAAAATACCTTGACTCCTCGCCTGGATAAACTATCCAAAAGGGTAAAGGATATCATCAAGGAAGCTCGGCGGCCTTCCACAAGGAAGGCATATTCAGCAAAATGGAAAAGATTTCGCACTTGGAACTCCACAAAGGGCCAAGATCCGACAGTAATGAGCATCCCACATATCCTGGAATACTTGGCAGAAATGCTCCATAATGGCCTTTCTTACTCTTCAATAAAAATTCATGCTTCAGCCATTTCAGCAGAGTACAACACTGATCCACCTGTATTTTCTCATCCGCTGCTAAAGCAGTTTCTAAGAGGGATAAAAAACTTCAACCCTCCAAGGAAACCACCAGTGCCTACATGGGACCTTAACTTCATGTTCGAAAAATTAACTCTACCTCCCTTCGAACCAGCAGCATCTGCAGAACTACAGTTCCTGTCTTGGAAGACTGCCTTCCTTCTGGCCATAACCTCAGCAAGAAGAGTATCTGAGTTACAGGCCCTCATGGCAGTACAACCATTTCTTACTTTTCATCAGGACAGAGTCTCATTGAGAACCAATCCTTCATTCATGCCAAAGGTGGTATCCATGGTCTCACTGAACCAAGCTATTCACCTGCCTACCTTCTTTCCAAATCCACAAAATAAAGGAGAGAGACTTCTGCATACCCTGGACATTCACAGACAGTTGCGCTACTACTTGGACAGAACTAAGACTTACAGGAAAACTGACCAGCTCTTTGTAACATATGCTGCTGGTGTACAAGGAAAAGCAATTTCCAAACAGACAATTTCAAAATGGATAGGGAATTGCATTCGATTCTGTTACTCTTTTCATGGCAAAACTGTGCCAGCTAACATTAGACCTCATTCCACCAGAGCCACAGCCACCTCCACAGCCTTCTTAAGAGGGTTGGCTACAAAGGACATCTTAGAAGCTGCTACATGGAGCTCCGTGCATACATTTTCCAAGCATTACAACTTACCTTTATATTCCAGATACAGAGCAGGCTTTGCTACTGCAGTCCTGCAGGGCATTTTAGCTACACCATCCTTTTCTTAGGTCCTACCACCCCCAGCTTGGCTGTGGTATTCTACCCATATGTAAGGACTGCAGATGTATCCTTGAAGGACATAGTATAGTTTTGTACCTACCATAAATGTAGATGTCCGATAGGTATGCATCTGCAGTCAGGCTTTCCCTCCCTCCTACCCCTCTGTGGTATTCCTTGGGTATTTATCCCTCTTTCTAGCTAGCTGGGGTTATCTATTATGGTGTATTTGTTTTATATTACTGTGCATGTTTGGAATTTTTTGCATCTCTCCAAATTTAGCCTTCATTGGAGGGCACCTGGCATCTGGGGCAAGAAAAACTGAGGAAGATGGCGTCGGCTGACTCTTTTATACCCCAGGCGCTCTGACGTCGGGGAAGAGGGCGACATCAGCCGACGCCGGACCCAGACTTTGGAATCTGGCCGACCGAAGGGCTGCCTGAGGCAGGACAACCCATATGTAAGGACTGCAGATGCATACCTATCGGACATCTACATTTATGGTAGGTACAAAACTGTACTTTCCCCTTCATATGGTCTCATCTCAATTGTCCCCCATGGATACTAGATCCCCATATTGGACCTCATTACTCACTTGACAGAACACCTGCATCCCAATCTCCAGACCCTCAGACTGACTACATGGTTTCTCCACTTCCAGTAATTATAAGAAAGTCCAGGCTTGCTCCCCCAGTCCGCGACATAATTTTGGCTTCTCAGAAGGCCTCCACTAAAAAGGTTTACAGCAGCAAGTGGAATAGGTTTTCCATATGGGCCTGAAAGGAAAATGTGGAACATTTCTCAGCTCCTGATTTCTAATTTCTATACTGGAGATGCTTTTTTCCTCTCTGTCTGCTTCCAGATTATGTAAAGAGTTCATGATGGGCATATTTCTACTTAGACCTCCAATAAAAGACACTCTACCTCCTTGGGATCTTATGATTGTTCTTCATGACCTTATTCAAAAGCTCTTCGAGCCAGCTGACAGTTGTGACATGAAATTTCTTTCATGGAAGACATTTTTTCTGGTAGCCATTACTTCAGCTGTGAGTATTGAACTTCAAGCATTATCAGCCAAACCTCCTTACATCATTTTCCATAAAAACAGTGTCCTTACAGACTAACCCTTCCTTTATGCCTAAAGTAGCCATGGAATCAAACATGAATCAATCTACTCAGTTGCCAGTTTTTTTCCCCAGTTTTTCCAATAGAAGAGAATATATTTTGCATCTCCTTGATGTTCATAGACAATTGCATTTCTGTCTTCACAGAACAAAGAAGCACAGAAAATCTGATCAGCTGTTTTCTTTCTCCAAATCGCTTAGGTCAGGCAGGTTCCAAAATTACCTTGGCCAAATGGATTACTGTATTTCGCATGTTTAATCCTGAAAAGGTATTGAATTGCTAAGGCCTCCAAAAGCCCACTCTACCAGATCTATGGCTACGTTATCTGTTTTTTATTCTAGAGCCTCTGTTGATGAAATCTGTGCTGCAGCCACGTGGTCAAAGACTCATACTTTGCATCATACTATAAATTAGATGTGTCAGAAGCAGGGCTTCTTCAACAGTGCTCTGGCATATCCTTCCTTGAGGTCCACCCAAAAGCTACATAGCTGGGGACTCTGACCCATGAGTGAGGACGAAACAAAAGGACATCATCAGTTGTAGAACTTACCATAACTTGTGTGTGTTGTTCATTTTCATTCTTCTTCACTTCCCTCTCAACCGTCCCCCAGCCTTGATTCTTTGAGAAGTCGCATAGAATATATTGGAACCCATGGGTTTTAGGTATGGGCCTCAAACCTTTTTCTTCTTACTCTGTCATATTTCTTTATTCTCTGGGTTCTAGGGCAGCAAACTCTTATCTGAGGAGTTAGGGAAGGTATGACGCATTATAGGAAGAGGGAGGAGCTCGAGACTCGGATCCAGAAGTCTAGGAAATGTGGCCGAGTCTGATCTGATATCAGATCCGAGACCCATCAGTGAGGAAGAATGAAAATGGACAGCACAGATGCCAAGTTATAATAAGTACATAATGTCTGTTTTAAGTGCACTGAGTTTACAGACTTTGGTACTAAGCATAGCAATAGAATAGAAAAAAACAAACAAGAACATTGACTGACCCACTGTGCTGCTATCTTTAAAGTTCCTCTTCCTGAGGGCTGTACCTTTTCTGAAGTCAAATCTGACACATATTTTGATGGTAGATGCTTTGCTTGCAGGTTGCGTAGCTCACTTATGCTCCCACATGGTTCGTATCCCCTGGATAGGAATCTCAACATCAGCTATTTGATGCTTAGAATAGCCCTTCTGTCTCTGGTGGTCTTTGAGATAAAACTGTTTTAGGAGCCTGTGCTTAACCCATCTGACATTCAGTCCATTGTTTACTGCCTAAACAAGCAAGAAAGCACAAAGACAGTCCTGATGTGCAGAGAAGCAGTGCAGAGAAGCAGTGCTCATCTCGTGTGAGCCAACAATTAAGGCACCACGTACTCAGCATTTTACATTCCTGTGTAAAATGAACAGGCTGGTGCATCCTGTGAGCCAGTTCTCACCCTCTTCTGGAGCTACAGTTAAAACTTGGTCAGGGTTGTCTGGAAGTGAAGCATTCTAGAGAAGACCCTGTTTGCCACACAGATGAATGCAGTTCTTCTTCTATTCTGCTTAGCTCAGACCAGTGACACAAGGTATGTCTTTGCATTCCTGCCATGCCCTCTAATTCTACATCTTATCACAAAGTTCAGAGAATAAAGACCAAAACTCATTCTTACTACGTCTTCTTGGTGAAAGATATTATGGTTTCTGGTTCTTGGGTATCTGGCAACACAGGAAACTCTTGTCAAGGATTTCACTCACATTTGGCATGACATCTGTCTGTACCGCAAGACATGGCTTCAGATATAGTTCTCTTAATCCTGCCACATTTGTCATTTTGTGTATGTGAGGTTGTTGATGCTGTTAGGAGACCTTTTGCATGACAGGGCTGTGTAAAAACGACTATTTAATTGGGTTCTCTTAAAGGATAACAGAAGAAAAGCCTAACAAAAGTATAAAAAAAGCTTACAGAGTACGTACTATCTTGTCACTCTGTAACAACACTCTAATATTACACATTAGTTTAACGCCAACTACAAGATCTACTTGCCTTATAATTCGTCCCATAAGATACTATTGGAACTGGATTATCCCCGCTCCGCTCGCCCTCGCTGCGCTCGGGCTCGCTCCGCGCCCCACCCTGCCCCCAGTACCTCTACATTTATAGATACGTATCCCCGCCCCCTAATTTTACCTCATAGCCACACCCAGTCCCATAATTCCCCTTCTGTCTCCTCCCACAGAGATATACCTTATTACTCTTTGCACACACGTATATCACAATCTTCCACGGCTCTCTACTTAGAATATGCAACCAACCCAACCTCCTAACGCAATGACAGTAATAAGAACTATATTCCTTATCATCCCACTTGTCTCTATCACCTACCTAGCTACCAAATATGAAGACCAGCCATATTTAGGATACCCCTACCCCAGAGGCAGCACCAATACTTCTCCAGTACAAGTTTATAATAGACCAAACCTCCAACAGTTAGGTGGCACTAGTCCCAAAACTATACACCACCACCAGTTTAAAGTCAATCCTAATCAACCCAAATCCAGACAAAATCAAAAGCTGTTAACAAAGCTTACTAAACTATTAGAGTACCTCAGCAGAAACATCATTAAATATGGAGATATTCACCCAAACCCTGGCCCAACAACTGATAACATCCCAAACTGCCCTTCACCCGTGTCTAATACAACCAACCCCTTCCAGATCTATCACTTAAATATTAGAATAAAGTACCTAGTTTACATGCCCTCCTAGCCACTCACCTTCCAGACATAATATGTATTACTGAAACCTGGCTAAAACCAGGAACCAAAGACAATGAAATCCTACCATCAGGATATAATATACATAGGGCTGACCGTATGAATAGAAAGGGAGGTGGTATTGCTGTACTCTATAACAATAATCTAAATGTCACCTTTAACACCAATCAACCACCCCAAACTTCTAATGCTGAAATACTTGCCTTAAAACTACAGGTAAATAAAGATAAATGTATTAATCTAATTACAGTCTATATCCCTCCTGGGAACAATGTGGAGACAATAGAAAACATACTAAATTGGATTTCTAACAACTACCCCCAAGAAACCATCATCATGGATGACGTCAACATTGACTGGAACTTATGCTCCTCAGAATCACACCCCATCCACATCAACCTTTATGGATTTACCCAAATCATAAATACCACCACCAGACCTAGTAATGCCAACCAAAAAGAAAGTATCTTAGATTGGATTCTAATAAATAGCCAACCACATATATATAAAACCGGGACTGCCCCAAATGACCTAAGCGATCACCTTATCACTTATATACAGAAAAATAAAATTGCCCTCAATACAACTCCTATTTACAGGTCAATTAGAAGCAGGAAGAAATTTGACCTTTCAAAACTTCAAGAAGAACTCAGAGCCCATAGATGGACAGAACTTAAATATCTCCCCCTAGAAGAAGCAGTATCTAAGTTTAATAGCCATACTCAATAATCATGCCCCAAAAAGACTAATTAAAACAAAATCTAACATTGCACCCTGGCTTACAAATGAAACTATAACCAAAATGAAAAACAGAAACAAATTATGGGATACATGGCGGGCAACCAAACTATCCCAAGACCACATCCGATTTCAACATTTAAGAAATGTAACTAAAAAATCAGTAATAACTGACAAAAAAAATTATTACAGCCAACTTCAAAACAAACACCAAAACAATCCAAAAAAATTTTGGGCTGGACTAAATAATCTTCTCCACCCAGGCAAATCCTCTACTCCTACCCCAGAACAGGTATCCAATAAAACCCCAATAGAAGTAGCAAATACCTTCAACTCGTTCTTCACGAACACTATTCAAACCTTAGCTAACCAACTATCAGGGACCCATTGCTCAATAAAAGAAGTTCAACCAGAAACTAAACCAAATTTCCAGCTACAAGCAGTCTCCACCTCTACTATAAGATCCTTACTTCAAAAGCTTAAACCTACCACCCTCTCCGCCGACCTCCTCCCATATTTACAAAAAGCTTCACATGTCATCGCCTACCCAATATCCATACTAATTAATCGCACCATCTCTGAATCTAATATCCCCTCTATCTGGAAAACATCCCATGTCATACCACTTCACAAAGGAGGCAATTCCACAGACCTATCTAACTATAGGCCAATAGCCATTATGTCCCCATTGGCCAAAATCATGGAAAAATGTATTCATAAGCAACTCCTTCAATATCTAACCCAAAATAATCTACTTACCAACTCACAACATGGGTTTCGACCTAACCACAGTACAACTACTGCGCTACTCTCCTTCACAGATACAATCAATACTAACCGTAATAACAAAAAAATATCATCAGCACTCTTTCTGGACCTCTCTAAAGCCTTCAACATGGTTAACCACCAACTACTTCATAATACCTTAAAAAACCTACAACTGGACAATCTAACCTTAAACTGGTTCCGTGCATATCTCTCAAATAGGAAACAAGCTATACTCTGGGACAATCAACTCTCTAAACTCTTACCCAATACCATAGGGGTTCCACAAGGATCCATACTGGGCCCACTTCTTTTCTCTGTTTTTATTAATGACCTTCATACAGCCATCCCTGAGGCAACCTGTGTACAATATGCTGATGATTCCACCTTAATCTGTTCCGATACATCCCTAGAGAAACTATTGGATAAAACCCAATCCTGCCTCAAAGTGGTGGAAAACTGGTTAGCAGAGCGACAACTAATTCTAAATCCTAAAAAAACAAAACTGCTTCTTTATCAGCCATCCTGTAAACTTCCCTCTATTGACTTCACCATTCAATCTAACAATGGGACAACCATCTCACCTGACCCCCATACTAAATTACTAGGTGTTACCATAGACAATAAACTTAGATTTGATACGCATATTAATAATACTATCAAAACCGTGAACAAGAAACTAGGGTCACTATATAGAATTAAAGCCTTTCTAACCCCAACATCAAAACAACTATAGCCCGCACTCATTTACTATCTACTCTCTTATATGCTTCCCCAGTCTTCACCAAACTTAACAAAAGTGAGCTTAATAAACTTTCAAGTTCATATAATCACATTGCTAGATTTGCTACAGGCGCCCCATATAGAACGCACCACTGTAATAACCTAAAAGCCCTTGGATGGATAGAACTTCCAAACCTTCTACAGCAAAATCAACTTATTGAAGCATTTAAGTTACTTAAACACCCGGATAAAGTTCCTGCACTAAAAGGCCTAATTACACCATATAACAACCTTAACAGCCTACGTTCTGCTGATAGGTTTCTTTTACAAAAGGTCAAATCCCATAATGCAGGAGGTGAGGCTCTATTTGCTAATGTCACTGCAAAAAATTGGAATTCTCTTCCCCCTAGCATTTCTACCATTACCTCCTTACCCCTCTTTAAGAAAAGTCTACTCCAATATTTCAAATCACACTGGCTCTGCCAATGTTCTTTCCCAGATTAACTACCTCTCACCTTTCATTTATTTCTCATGGACTTTCTATTACCCTTCTTTTTATCTTACCTATCTATTCAATATTTCTCTTCCCCGAAACTCTAGATACCTCTCTTCTGAGGCTTAGCGAGCTGAAATGAATATAAGTTTCTGATTATAATGACTTATGTCCTCTTTACTCAATGTTATATACTTAAATCTGTATGTTCCTTATGTTAAAAATGATATCTTATGAGTATGTATTAAATTTTATAAGTGGAGCTTTTCTCCCCGGGCCTCCGCTGAAAATGGACATGTATCCAGTCGGATTATCCCGGTCAACAAATGTAAAATAAAAATAAAATAAAAACAAAATACATCTCATTCTAGTCAGTGTGTTACTCAGTGTTGCCTCTTTTGGTGAAGTTGCACTTCATTTGTACTTCTCAGAAACCTGTGTGATTTTATACTCATTTCTCTTTCATAGATGTAGCAACTATGTCTGCACACCATGACCTTCTAGACAGCAGGATTGTGACCTAACACTGGCTGTTCAACCCTTCTTCATTAAAAAGTGCTAGAATTTCTTAATTCTGTGAAGAATCTATGTTCTTTGTAAGTTTTGAACTTCATAGTTGACGCACTTGCCTGGTCATCATTTGGGCCTGCGTTTGCATTCATCCGTGATATTAAGGTTTAGTTTTGGATAATACTTTTCTTGGTGGCTGTCACCTCTATGCATATGATGTCAGTGCTTCAGGGAACCTATCTATTCTTTCACAAAGACTGGGTATTCCTCAAGGCAAAATCATGCTTAACTCTTAAGGTAATTTTTGAATTTTGCTAGAACCAGTCTACCATTTCATATTCTTTATAAAGGGCAAAAACCAAGAAAGAGAGAGAGAGAGGGCTTCTCATATCCTGAGTGTATACCGGCAGGTCAGGTGCTACCTGAAATATGTGCAAGAGTTCAGGGGATTGAGACTGGTTGTGGGTATCCTTTGCTCCTGGAAAGCAAGGGCTTGCATTTGACAAGCATTATCTTTCCAACTGCGTAGCCATTTTTTTTCTTTTTGCAGTCAGATAGTCATTTGCCCACCGGTAAAAACTGGGGTCAGAGCTCTCTTCAATGGAGTGGCTGCCTCCATTGTTTCATTCAGGAATTTCTGCATATCAGACATTGTTGTCATGACCACTTGTTTTTCACTGCACACCTTAACCATGCATTATTTCCTTGACTAAGATTCTAGACGTCATACCACATTCAGGGAAAAGCCATGTTTCAGGTATCTGTTATCTGAGCTTGTGTACTTGTGCAGTCCTTTAGCTTCTTCCAGTTTGGTAGGTGCTACTTGGGATTCAGTCCAACCAAGGACCCATCAAGGTGAATCTTCAGTGTTAGATATAAAAGAAGCATTCTGCTTATCAGTTGTCTTGTGCAGGGATCCTCCTTGATAGGTTATAAGCATTTTCCCTTCATCCCCCTGTGGATGGTTTCACCTCTTAGCCTTAGAATGTTCCTTGTAAGCTGATTATGTATATACTTGTGTATTACTTTTTAAATAACACAGGTGTCACGTGTTTTCATTGTTATTTTTTGTTTTGCAGAAAGGTGCTTATTAGTGGCTTTGGGGTGAACTGGCTGGCTCGGGAAATGTGCATACATTTTTGACATTGTATTACATCATAGTGTATAGTAGTAGCACAGATGTCTCTGAATGTGAGATTTTAAAATTTTGCTGAAGGGTGATTAGTTGAAAAGATAAACCTAATCAAAGGATTCGTCAAAGTGGGTCCTCTCATAAATCAATGGATATGGTATTTATTTATTTTAACAGGGTAGGGCACTGATCATAATTTACCAATGTCAGATTAAGCCCTGATAATACAAGTTTCCAAACAATAGTACAGTTCAAAGCAAATACAGCAAAATTAATTGAATAAGAATTGCAGGAAGCAGGACTGTTCGCCCCTGGGCAGTTCAACCCCAATGCATTTCTATACAATTTCATGTATAAGTTTGTATTTATTGTCTGTGGGATTTTTTATTGGACTGTTTGACCCCAAATATATTCAAATAAGTACTTTATTGTTATGTTATTATTTAATCAACTATTCAGTAATAACACTGTTAATTTTTCATTGTAAATAAATTTTATTTTAATATTTTTATTTTATTTAATTATTACATTGGTTAGTATAAATATAACGCATACATTTTTAACATATAATAACTAGTGTTATGTTTCAACATATTATGACTAGTGTTACTTTATAACAAATTTTTTATCATAAATTAAACACATTTTTTATTGTATATTATGTTGATATGTTAATCTATTATCTACTATAATTAAATACTTTAAAATTAAATGAAATCAGTGTTTTATTCATGTTAATATGCCTTCTGCATCTTTCTTTTAACCCATTAAGAAATTGTGTGGTATTCCCTGTAGGTATTCTAAATTTGTTCTGTTAGCACGATCTTTTGCTAATGTTAAAAGTCTATGATCATTTGTTTGATATTTTTTTTTTTTGGTGGTTCATCTCCGCTGATAAATGCCTCGTAATCTTGATCTCTTCCGCATTGGATTTTTCAAATGCCATCTATAAATATCCAAATTTTTGGATCATCTATGCCGAATTCTGTTTGCATTTTTCTGTGACTAGTTTCTACATAGCTTTTTGTTAGGTGTTCTCTGTTTAAGGTTCTGTCACATCTTCTTCTTCTTTCGGCTTTTCCCGGTTAGAGGTCGCCACAGTGGATCACCTTGTCCGCTCATGATTGGCAGTGGAGTTTTACGGTGTTGAGTTGCCAGCCCAGCGCCCAACCTTCCACAGAAGGCACATACTCACACCTAGGGCCAATTTAGAGTGTCCAATCCACCTGCAGCATGTCTTTGGGATGTGGGAGGAAACCGGAGCACCCGGAGGAAACCCACGCGACCACAGGGAGGACATGCAGACTCCACACAGAAGGCACCCCAGCCAATGATTGAACCAAAGAACCTCTTGCTGTGAGGCGGCAATACTAACCACTGCACCACCGTGGCCGCCCTTTTAAGGTTCTGTCATATACTGACCTTATTTTAGGTGGAATTATTGGATTTTTTCTTATTCCTTTGCAATTTGGTCATCCAGTATAATTATCAAACCAGTTTAGTACTGGTTGCAGTGCTTCTGGTATGTTCTCTGCTAAATCTTCTATGGCATTCCTAGTTCATCCAGTGGTACGAAGGCAAGTGCTGGAATCATTCTTGCTTGTGGTACAAATTCACTATTTGTATTGTACTGGCCTAGCAGTCCTTCATGTGATATCATCTTTTTTGTGTTTTTCACCAGGTGAAAAAAAAGCATCCGTGGATTTCTTTTGTTGGATATGCCATTGTTATAACATTTAATATGGCTATTTCGTAGTCTGTCGATATTGAATTTGGTAAAAAGTTTGGCCAAATGTCTTTTAGTCCTTGAAACATTCTTTTCATAGGTTTCTTTTCACTTGTCTGGTAATAGACAGTAAGCTATTGGTATAATGATTCCACTTCGTTCACTCATTATTACGTATACCTGTGAAAATAGTTTTGGTGTTATTTTGAATGTTCCATCTATGAATAATTTTTTTATTTGATGGCTCCATGTACTTGTTGTTTCTCGCCCAAATATTAAAATTATTTTTTGCTCTCCTTCTCCTGAGCCGTATAGAAGAATGTTTTCATTTTTTCCATAAATTTTATATTTTTCTGGAATTATTAAGGGGCATAAATCAATTGGTTGTGTTGGAGGTTTATTAACTTTTTCTCTTTATTTTTTTCATTGCGTCACTATTTGGCAGTTTACCTTTCACTCCTGAAGTCAAAGTCCCTTCTATTGCAGTGTTAATGATAATTGCTGGAATTTCCATTGTGTTTTCAGCTGTTTCTTTAATGGTTCTTTTTATCTTCTCCACCTCGATTTCTGACATGTCACTTCAGTGACTGTGTTCATGTAACATACTCATTATCTCATTTGTAGATACACTTGTATGAAGTCTGGATTTACAGTTACAGGATGTTCTTTTGTCACATCCCCAAAATGTTATTGTCTGTTTGTGGTTGTATTTCACAAAGCAGAACAGATATCCATTATAACTTATTTTTTCTCGATTTCTTTTTGAGGTAATTTTCGGCATGTTTAACTGATTCTCTGCTCGAGCTATATTATTTTTTAATTTTTTTTAATGATTTTATCTTACTGCTGCCAGTAGGTGGCATTAGACGAATATAATACATTGTTAATGCTTTTATGCATGTGATTCATTTTTTGTTTATCTGTTATGGATTTACATGGATTTACAGTTCATTACTCCTTTGTAGAACATTTTCTCAGTTTCAAGTAGTTAAATGTATGTTTTTTACTTTTTACCATACTTTTTTTTTTTTTTTATGTAGTTGCTAGTTGTTTAAGGGTTTTCCCTAATTAATGACGTGCAGGCTTCTGTTGTATTTTTAAATTTCAGCATTTTATATCTGTTATAAACTTATTGTTTTTTAATATGCATTTGTTATAATTGGTAGTGATATTAGGATTTTGTTTGCGGTACGTGTGTTATAGTATTTCTGTTTAACAATGGTTTGCTAACTAATCCGGATGTTTGCATCATTACCTAGTCCGGAGTTTCTATCCATTGATTTATTGCATGTATGTGTTTTTATATTTTTATTTTAGGTTATATTTCTAGGGATGCCTTATGTTTTGTTGCCTTAATTGTATTTTTATTGTTAATTTTATTTATTTTTATACAATGTTAATTTTGCTGTTATACGGTAACTCTGGACTAGTTAATGCTGCTAACTTACGGATGTTATCGCTACTGCTTATTTTCCTTTGTGTTTTGCAGTTGTTTTTTTATATAATTCAACTAACTAATTGCATTTTTTGTAAAGTAAGTGTAGTCAAAGCACATAAGTAGAAAAGAAAGACTGTCTAAACCAGTTTTAAGAATGTTCAAACAGTCTTTCTTTTCTATTTATGCTTTGATGTGCTGTGGCTTCACTTACGTTATTTTTATATATTCGTGTCCAACCATCCAGTGGCAAATCGTCCAGGGGCGAATTGGTGGGGTCCAAATGTCCTCTACCCAAATTGCATCATTGACAAAAGCAAATAGCTGCTAACAAAGTTTGACCACAGTCATCATTGGTTATATAAAGTCAAAGAAATGCTATTTACGTTACTAAGAAGGGCAATAAACAGAAAAAAGGAAGGTGGAGAGGGGCATAGCTTTTTTATAGTGTATACAAGATAAGAACTGTAGTGTGTGTGTGTGTGTGTGTGTGTGTGTGTGTGTGTGTTAAGAATATGTCTTATTTCTTAACAAATTTATAACATGCAAACTCTTTACATTGGTAACCTGTTTCTTAGTGAAATTTAAGTCCATGGTTGGGAAAAATATTAGGGATGCTTTAAAAAGAATAGAAAAAAAAAACGTGCATGGAAGGATGGATGGCTACTCAAGCTGAGAAGCTATATGTAATTAGGCAAAAATGGCACTGAGGTATATTTTAATTGAAGAGCAAGACAAATCTGTCATAAATATGATTAAAATTATTCAGCATTTGTGAAACATTGAAGATCTTGAGCTCTAACCAGGCGTTCAGCCATTTCAAGGAAAACCTTTTCCACTTTGTCATGTACAATTTCCTATTTTAAAGTGTTCTGGTTTTCCTTATCTGTATTGTTTCTGATGTAAAGATTTGTATATATTTTTTTTTTCAAAATGGCTGAAGTTATACCTCCTGTTACTTTTGTAACTCTGTCTTGAATGGAGACAGATTAACAGTCAGGCAAGAAACCATTTGGAAACAGTGTATGAATCATCACTGCTTTGATCATTTGGGAGCTACTGCAGTCAGAAGTTATCTAGCTTCAGAGGTCTTCTACAGCGGTGACTGTTAGATTTCCTTTTATGTACAGTTTAGAACTTTCTGTAGTTCCCTGCTTGTTTGTGAGACGCATGTCATGGTATCATCCACTGACTAGGTGTACATACGGATCTAGGACTATTGAACGAAAGTTCAATAGTCTGAATCCACATTCACCGAATACACTTAGCGAAAGCACTTTTAACTGAAAAAGCGCTTTCGCTAAAGTCCCCAAAATAAACACCAAAAATAAAAAATAAAAAAAAACAAAAATCACATAACTAACATTTACACGGGCAAGCCCCTACTTCTATCGAGGGCTGCACCCCCCACACCCCCTACTTTTATATTCTCACTCCGAGATCGCATTACGGTGGGGAAAAGGGAATATTCCGTCATCCCCACTGTACTACGATCTCAGCAATAGCCATTCCCCCCTGATTTTTCCCTACATCTTATCATACTTTCGCGAATGTATGATCGGCGGTTTCACTTTCGGTGAACCTGCCATTCGTGCAGTAGTATGGATCCCATACATACCTATCCACACCTCCCTCAGTTGTTTTATTTTGCTCACATAATTCAGATTGATTGTAAAATTTATGAAAGAAACATATCTTTTTTCTCGTTATTTAAAATAGTAGTATCTTAAGTGTTGTTGTAATCATGGAATCAGTAGCCAGAACGCACAGTAGCACTGCCTCAATTGGTTAGTAGAGAGGCACACTGTCAGTTTTCAGTGCAGCCACCAACATGAGTTACAGAGAGAAGCCTGAGCCCTACATCACTGTAAGGAAGGCAGTTACTTTAGAAGGTGCTCAGTGCATGGACTAACGGGAGGGTCCTTCACACAATCCCCACATAAAGCTAGACTTACATAAAAAGGTTAGAAGATCTGAAGGCCAGACAAAGCTTCCTTTTCGTTGACTCTCCTCATGAGTAGCTCTCAAGTAGCTTGGATTGATCTGACTCCCATCATTAGCTGGCTCAAAACAAAGCATCGGAGATGCAGCTCAGGCACCCATCTTGAGGGTGCATGCATGTTTGTGCCATTTGCTTTGTTCATTTGTTCCGTGTGTGAGTGTAACTGCCCAGCTCATGTAACATGATCCTACAGGTCCCCATTGAAGACATAGTGGCCAAATTCAGGACTGGGAGTTTTACTCCTGTATAGATAGAATTGAGGAGTATCCTGTGGGCTGTCTTACACGGATTAGGCCCATGTGATATCCTAGATGTTGAAGGAGTGAATAAAATAAATAATAAATGAGTAAATGTAGGTGTGGATTAATGTCGTAAGAAATAAACCACTGGTATAGAAACCCCCAGATATTGATCACAAGATCTTGAAATCTGTGGTGAAAAAACAGGCAGTTTTCTCTGGGCAAGCCCTCCACAGACTACTGCTTATTTGTACTAACTCTGTGTTCTCACAGCTCTGAAAAAAAGACAAACACCATGCCAGGAAAGTTTCCTACATTCCATCTGCAGCATTTTGCTGCAACCAGGAGGAAACAACATAGCATGGGTACTTCAAAACCATGACAGTATGTAGCATGCATAGCAGTGAATCACAAATCCATACAGGCAGAAGGAAAAACTTAACATGATAAACCTGGAGTCTTGAGGGCTGTAAGTCTCAAAACCATTGTCTTTTACATTGAAGTGAATACACTTCCCCATAGATAGAAATACATTATTTGCTTATTTTCACTTTACTTGTTTTTGTTTCTACTGAATCTGTCTCACAGCAAGTTGAGCATTTTACATAGTATATTGATAATGATTTAAGTGCTAACCTAGAATTATTTTATTGCTTTTAGTCTGAGAAAATCTAGATGATTTAGTAAGGACAACCATCCCCAACAACTGAAGAAAAATACATTTTCTTCATATGTCACTCTCTTTTTTTTTTTTTTTTTTTGCAGTAGTTATGTCTGTCAGTTTAAATTGTAGATATTATGTTGCCCTATCTCGCCTTCATTCTTGCTGGTTGGGTTCGGAGCCGAAACTCGGCTCCGACTCGGCCGCATACTAATGCTTGAGAGCTTCTACTGGCTTGAGGCTGCAACCTAAGCCATGGTGCTTAGTGCCTGTTCCCCAGATCTCGTTAGCTGCTTGAAGCTTCTGGATTGTCTTTGCTGGCTCAGGCTAGTAAATTTTCATATTATATTCTGTTTTTGGATAATTTCTCCTAAAGCTTACTATCACATCTTAGTTTATCTTTCCCAGTTATAGTACAGTGTCTTTTTGTGTGATTGTATTATTCTTGGCTGTTTTTTCCTTTGCGGCTGTCTCTTTGGGCCATGTTTTTTCCTCTTCCCCTTATCGAGTTAAATAATCCGTTTCAATTAGATGATTCTTTCCCCTTAGCCTTTCCTTTGTGGCTGTCTCTTTGGGCCATGTTTTTTCCTCTTCCCCTTATCGAGTTAAATAATCCGTTTCAATTAGAGGATTCTTTCCCCTTAGCCCGTTTTTTTCCTTAAGGCTTCTTTTCCTCCCTTAAGGAGTCACCGTTTAAATTAGAGGCATCTCCTCGGGTTGGAGGAGATTGTCATTTAATTTAGAGACTCCTCCTCCTCCCTATCCTTTCTGTTTTTTCTAGTTAAAAAAAAAAACTTTTCTGTCTAGCTTCTCTTTTTTATAGTAGTTTAAAATTACTTTTGTGTTATTTTTTTGACAGCTAACATGTCTAAAGAATCTGTTAAGGAGTACAAGCAATCTGGGTTTAAAAAGTGTGATTCATGCACTCAGAAAATGTCTATAACAGGCGGACACACAAGTTGTGTCTACTGTCTAGGACCAGTCCATGTCCAAGACTCCTGCTCCATTTGCCATAGTTTCCGTGCAAGGGTCTTACAGGAGAAAAAAAAATAAGCTCATTTTAAGGGGCATGTTGATAGTTGAAGAAGGTAATCAGACCTCAAAACTGAATAAGTCGAACAAGGCTGCTTCGTTGTCTCCTGTGTCTGAGCTGTCAAGCACTTTTAAAGATACAGCATCCTTGGATCCAAAAGTTATCGGTTCTGACAAATTTGGTCCTCCCTCGGTCCCATCTGTCTCCTCGGAACCGTTGCGGAGCCAAAAAAGGAGTCGGTGATCATCCTTGGAGCCTGTTCATTTGGTGCCGTAATCTCCTTTGTTACAGTCTGTGGCAGGTAGCCACAGATCGTCAAGCCGTTCCTCTCAATCCTCTAGATTATCGGACGATGACGTGGAGCGGGTCGTGAAGAGGTTGCTTCGGACTCTGTCTGTAGTAGAAATTCTCTTGAGCCCAGCCCGAGTCCCGGAGCTGACAACTGTGCCTCAAATAACATCAATTCCTCCTCCGACTCGGATGAGTTTGGAGCCAGAGCGTATGGAATTATTTGTGCTGGAACCGGCAGAGCCAGTAATCACTCCTAATATCTCAACTCTGACGTCTGCTCCAATATTGTTGATGTTGTCTTCCATCGAGGGATCTGGGGGTCGACACTCCCTGGTCGGCTCTGGGAGGGAGAGTTCAGCTCCCACATTAGCCTCCGAGCCACCTTCCTCAGTGCCGGAGAGATCTCCTGGCCCCTCGGGACTGGAGTCTCTTTTGGCCCATGATCGCGATGCCTTTGAGGTGATACTGATTCTGCTCTCCACTGAGTCTGCTCCACCTTCGGCTCCAGCCTCTCTTCCACCAAAAGGGCCAGTGTCCACCCCTCCATCACCCCCAGAGTAGAGAGTCAGTGCCCCAGGAAATCCCAATGAGTGGAACCTCCTCTTCCGATACCTCCCCGGAACATCTCCCTGAGGAGGTCCCTCGGACGAGACAGTGTAAGAGGAAGCACGTGGACTCCCCTGAGTCTGTCACTTCTGAGACTGACTTGGAGGATTCAGAAAGGGTCCCCATGGTCGGCCTCTGAGGATGTCTCGTTTTCAGACACCCTGGAGATTCTTAAGCAGAGTGGCGGCTGGAAGTCCCTTTCTCCATATGAAGATAAGTCGGTATACCTGGAAGCATTTTGCTCTTGCCCCTCCACCTCTTGGGTGTCTCCACCTTTTGACCCTCTCCTGGATGTAGTGAGTCAGAAGGTGTGGGACTCTTCAGAATCAGTGGACCCCGTTCCGCGGAGTCCAAATAAATTTATTATGACTTAGCTGTAAGTTGTTTTTTGCTTTTCTTATGTATGTTTTATTGGCAATTGGAATTGCCTACATATTTAGAGGCACCTGACATCTGGGGCAAGAAAAACTGAAGAAAATGGCGTCGGCTGCATCTTATATACCCCTGTCGCACTGACGTCAGGGAGGAGGCAACAGCAACCGACGCCAGACCAAGACTTTGGAACTCTGGCCGACTGAGGAACCACCTGACAGCAGGATAACCCAAGTGTAATGACTGCAGCAGTGTAACATGATGAACATCAAGGAGTTTCTCACAATGGACAGGTATGGGAAATGCACTTTCTCCTCAGAAGCCTTTACCTTGCGTTCACTGAATTATTTGTCACTTTTCACCCGACTTCAGAGGGATCTCCTACAAGGTGCTCCAGCCCAGGATTTATCGGATAAGATGAGTTCTCAGCTTGCAACCTTAACCTCCATCACTAACTCCTCCATGCGCCTCATTTCCCACACAGCCAATGGAGCGAGCAGGGCAGCAGGCACAGGAATAGCTGTTCGGATACATTCCTGGATGCGCCTCTGCGAGTTTGCTGAACCCTTCAGATCTTCCTTTATTGACGCCCCCTTTGATGGTTCATCCTTGTTCGGGCCGAAAGTGAAAGAGACTCTCACTAGGAGCCAACAAGCTGGTAAGACTCTGTCTGCCATTGGAGTCTGTTTTTCTGGCCCTACCAGACCTTATTCTAAAAGTCAGAAGAGTGGAAAGATGTGGTTCCGGACGTCCAGAGGAGCCTTATCTGATGCTTGTGGTGATCCTTCCCCAGGGGCAGAGGGGGGAAATAACAATGGAAGATGCCATTCACATGGCAGAGGAGGTCCACAGAACCAGGCCGACAGGGGTACTTTCTCTGGTCAGCCCTTCCAGCTTTCCTGAAAGGAGGCCCGAGTGTCCACCTGTGGAGGCAGTCGGGGGGAGGCTATCGCTGTACCCAGAAGCCTGGCTGAATTTGACTCAAGACAAATGGGTACAGTCCATTATATCCAGGGGTTACAACATTCCCTTCCACTGTTCATCTCTTCTGTCAAAGTTTATCCCACACATTCCACCCGGTCAAAGGGATCAAGCAACCCTAGAAATTCAAAGGTTGCTAGAAAAAAAGAGTCATCCAAGAAGTCCTCGCAGACCAGCTAGGATCCGGAATTTACTCAAGGTTCTTTTTAGTTCCAAAAAAGACGGGACTGGAGACCCATATTGGATCTCAGAAGACTAAACAAGTCGGTGAAGAAGTCAAAGTTCCGGATGGTAACACTGCAGTCTATACTCCCATTTCTGGGACAAGACAATTGGATGTGCTTGTTAGATCTTCAGGATGCATACTACCACATAAAGATGGACAGGCACTCCAGAAGATTTCTACGCTTCTGGCTGGGAGCCAGTCATTACCAGTTCATAGCTCTGCTCTTTGGACTCGTCACAACCCCCAGAGTGTTTACCAAATGCATGGCAGTAGTCACGGCTCATCTGAGACTTCAAGGATTCCAGGTGTTTCCATACTTGGACAACTGGCTCCTAATTGCCACCACCAAGCAGCTACTAATCAAAGCCAGGGACTCCACCATCCAACTTTTGTCAAAACTAGGCATTACTATAAATGCAAAAAAATCTGCCTTGTTGCCATCACAGCATATTACCTTTATAAGTGCAGATTTAAATACAAATGACTTGTTGGCAAAACTGCCTCAAGAAAGGATACAAACGCTATGCAGTCAAGTGCTTATCTTACTCAACAAGAAAAAAGTACAGGCAAAATTTGCCCTCAAGGTCTTAGGCTCTATGACAGCGACAATAACACTAGTTCCCCTGGCACGACTTCACATGCGAATATTACAGTGGCTACTCTTCGCTCAATGGTCCATACAGGATTTGCCCATGTCTCACGAGATTCGCATTACAGATTCCTGCAGGAGGGAGCTGCTTTGGTGGATCCAGCCCACTCAGGTAACAATGGGCAGACCATTTGTATTTTCCCCAACGTGTCGCTACAGTAACCATGGACACATCCCAGATATGGGGGGCATTACCTGGTACAGATGGTCCAAGGGGGTTGGAAAGATCATGAGTACCATTTGCACATCAATGTCCTAAAGATGAGGGTGGTGCTTCTGGCGTTGCAAGCATTTCAGAATTCTCTTCCCACTGGGACTAGCGCAGTTCAGACAGACAATATGTCGATGGTATGGTACATCAACAAACGGGGGAACCAGATCCTATCCCCTGTGTCGAGAGGCGCAGAGAGTTTGGCAATGGGTGATATCTTCTCAACGCTTTCTGATGGCAATGCACATCCCGAGGAAATCCAGTGTCTAGCAGACAGGCTAAGCAGAGCGATTCTCATACCTCATGAGTGGTCCCTGAATCAGGAAGTTGCAAATTGAATTTTCTGCAAATGGGGCCAGCCTTACTGCGACCTTTTTGCCACTGCCTTCAATGCCAAATGCAGCAACTACTTTGCCCTTATTTCCCCTCCGGGAGAGTCACCGAGGAGATGCACTCGCCCATGATTGGCCCCCAGGACATCTTTATGCTTTTCCCCCATTTCCTTTGATTCCAAACGTTATTCAGAAAGCCAGATCATTGAGTCGCAGGTTAATTCTCATTGCTCCATACTGGCCTTGTCAGATTTGGTTCCCCTTCCTTTGGCCTCACCTTCAGGAGGGACCCATGGATCCTGGACCCAGTGCCAGATCTTCTGACGCATATGTCAGGAATGCTTCATCCTGCCATTCAGAGCCTCAAGCTGACAGCTTGGTTTCTCCACTTCCAATCTTAGCCAGGCTTCCAGAATTATCCACTGCAGTATGCCACATTTTGGTCTCCTTGCATAAAAAGGCAACTAGGAAACTTTACGTAAGCAAGTGGAAGAGGTTCTCTTGTTGGGCAGACAAAAAACACATAGATCCTTTTACAGCCTCTATACCTACAATTTTGAAATTCCTGACAGAAATTTTTAATCAAGGAGCAGAGGCAACCACTGTTCAAGTTCAACTAACCGCTATATCCAATTATCATGTGGGGGGAACTCAGATCCAATGTAATGCCCCACAAGTTATGCAAGGCCTTCCTCAGGGGTACATTTCTGTTAAGACCTCCTGTAAGAGAACATCCTCCCCCATGGGATCTAAATTTAATATTGTCAGCATTGATTATTTGCCCCATTGAACCAGCATCCTCTTGTTCGCAAAAATTTTTATCCTGGAAAACACTCTTTCTAAAAGTAGTTACCTCAGCTAAGAGGGTTTCAGAGTTGCAGGCTTTATCCATCCGTCCTCCTTGTTTGATCTTCCACAAAGGTAGAGTTTCCCTCAGAACAAATCCCTCCTTCTTACCAAAAGTCTGTTCTGAAACAAATTTAAACCAATCTATAGAATTTCCTGTATTTTTTTCCTAACTATAGCAACAAGACAGAATATAAATTTCACCAATTGGATGTACATAGACAACTGTGTTTTTATTTACACAGGATGAAAGATTTCAGAAAATCAGATCAATTGTTTGTGTCCTATTCAGAAATGAAAAAGGCCAGGCAGTCTCAAAAGTTGTCCAAAGGCTTACTGAGACTATCAAATATGTTTATCACTCTCATAATAAAGAACCGCCAGGGGAAGTGAAAGGACATTCAACTTGAGCGGTGTCTTCTTCCATTGCCTTTCATTCCAGACTTCCATTGGATTCAATTTGTGCTGCTGCTGCATGGGTTAATCCTCACACCTTTATGTCTCATTACAAAGTAGATGTGGCCTCCCGGAACAGGGCATCCTTTGGTTCCACTGTCCTAAAGAGTTTGTTCCCTTGAGCCACCCAAGAGAAAGGTACTGGGGACTCTGTCCCATGCAGCAAGAATGAAGGCAAGATAGGACAACATAACAGAAAGAAGTTATGTACTCACCATAATGTTCAGTGTTTGTTGTCCAGTATCTTACCTTCATTCTTGCATCCCGCCCAGCCATCCCCCTCCTGGAGGATCTAGAGGAATTTTTACAATTGGCAAATATGGTCTGATTCCTGTCTTGCCTTCCTTTTACGTTTATGACCAATATATTTCATATATTTTCTCTTTCTGTATGTTAAGCATATCATAGGGAGCTCTCTCCCTCAAACGAGATCTGGGGAACAGCCGCTAAGTACCATGGGATAGGTTGTTGCCTCGAGCCAGTAGAAGCTCTCGAGCTTTGGTATGCGGCCAAGTCGGAGCCGAGTTTCGGCTCTGAACCCAACCAGCAAGAATGAAGACGAGATACTGGACAACAAACATGGAATGTTATGGTGAGTACATAACTTCTTTTTTTTATTCTCCAGTTGTTTATACCCCAAAGTGGCGTGGTGGGGGGTGGGGTGCCATGCTGTGCAGATTCATTTTACAGTCAAAGTTCTTTGCTGTGATGATATTTTATGGGGGACATGAGTAGTATGGTGAGAACATTTTACAGTAGTGATAACATCACTAACTTATACTGAGAGCAAGTTCCAATTACTGAGAGCGAGTTCCAATTTTTGTTTGTGTCTGGTAAGGGTGTCAATTTGTCTTTTTGCAATGGCATTAATTTTTTAATGGCCATCTCTTATTCATCATGTTAAGTTACATGAGAATATATATAGGCTTGAAGGACTATCTTGTGTAGTGCACTTATTCAGACTAATAACTGCAGTTCCAAGCCATGTTTTATAGCTAATGTGGCAGACCTGGTCATTTGTGTTGTAACACACACATAAAAATGACTGTAGTTAGCAATGAATATTTTTATTGGTCTTGCAGTCAGAATCAATGACCTACCTAATGTCTTTATTTTCTTAAGGTCATAAAAGACTGATAGGTAGTAACTCCTAACATGTATAATGTTGCACTTTATGTGAAAATTACTAGAAAAAAAAAATCACTCTATTTCACAGAAAGTCAGACTGGTGTGCAAAAACACTGTTTCATTCAGAAAACAGTAAGAATATTATTTAAATTGTATTTTTCTGGCATGTGTTACTTCTGGGTTTAGGTTAATGTGATGGCAGCACACACTTAGAAATTCTTAGTAAGCAATCTGCTGTCTAGTACTAATGTCGTACACATATTCTTTTCTACCTATCTGTTAACCTAATAAGTTCTTAATATTATCATTGCTCCTTATCATCATCATCAACGACTCCCTTTTCCCATTCACTACATGGGTTTGGGTTGTCATATCAACTGTTACCATATCTCTTGATTCAGTGCCACTCACCTACCTTATTTGACAGTCACTGTTTCAGGTCTTCTCTCACACAATCCATTCATCTCTTTGCTGAATGCCATTATTTCCTCTTGCATTCTTCCTGCCTGTCCCAAATCATCTTTACCAAATTATCTTCTGCTTTTCTGAACATGTGCCTGAACCACAATAATCTGTACTCTTTGACGTTCTCTCCAATTGGAGCTATTTTGGCCTCTGTTCTGATATCCTCATTTCTTCATCTGACCCTCAGTGTGCATCCTACCACCCAATCTCAGGCGCTTCACCTCCAGCTTCCTCAGCTGTTCTGTCTTCATCACCCAGGTTTCTATACCATTCATAAGAACTGCTTGCACCACTATTTGTACACCTTACTTTTCAGCTTCTTTTGCATTCTTCTGTCATACACTACCCCTGACACACTGTGCTGACTGTGACTGCAGCCCCTCTGATTCTAGCTCTGACTTCCTCATTCAGATATCCCTTCTCCTCAGCCACCTATCCCAGATATTTGAAGCTGTTGACCTCCACTATTTCCCTTCTATCTCATTTTTCATCTTCTTCTGATTTCTTCTATTTGCAGCCATTACAACTGTCTTGTCTGTACTCAATTTCATCCCATATGCCTTCAGTTTTGCATTCCATTCCTCAGTGCTTTGCTGAAGTTCTTGCTAAGAGTCTGTCTGCAATGCCACATCATCTGCATACATCAGTTTTGTTGGTCTGTCCCCTCCAACTTGTTTGCTGATGTAGTTCATCACCAGTATGAGCAACAGTGAGCTCATAGCTGAACCCTGATGAACACCCACTCTGAGACCAAACACTGTTCATAGTTGAGTCATTGGGTCCTTGTACATAGCCAGTACTAATTCTGTCAGTGTTTCTAGGATGGCAAACCACGGGGTCTATGTTGTGAGAGCGAAAATACTATTAAGCGAATGCTAAAACCCTGACAAATATTCCGCGAACCGCTGATATCCCGAACGCACTAAACCGCAAAATTTTAAATGTCGAACTGTCATACTCGGCCAACCCCTCCACCCACTACATACTACCTACCCAAACAAAATAAATAAAGCACATACATACACTAACCAAGCCCTACTTCTAACCCTAAAGTAAAGCACAAACACCCTACTTCTAACCCTACACTAAACCCCACTTACACAACTATCTATGCACTATCCTTAACCCCTCCCTAACCCTAAGGTCCGTAACTACAGCACACTTCCCCTACATAGATATATCCAAACAAAATAAATAATCCACATACATATATTTAACAAAACCCTACTTCTAAACCTACACTAAACCCCACATGCACAACTATCTGTGCACTATCCTTAACCCTTCCCTAAACCTAAGTTCCGTAACTACCGCACACTTCCCCTACGAAAATATACACAAACAAAATAAAAATAATCCACATGCATACATTTAACAAAACCCTGCTTCTAACCCTACACTAAATCTAACATACATAACTTATCGATGCACTTACCTTAACCCGCACCCTAACCCTAAAGTCCGTAACTATCCAACACTTACCTTATACAGCTATTCCACAGATGGGCCAACCATGGTAATTCGACATTTCCAAAATCATGGTTTTGGATGTTTGCTATAACTCTGTTTCGCGCAATACGTGTCAACGTTTACGTATTCTCGTAAACGGACTTTTCGCTCAGCTAATATAGACCCCAAACCACCATAAGACTGCCCAGATCATCTTTTCTGGAATCTTGTCATATGCTTTCTCTAGGTGAAGGTATGCTCAGTTTGTCTGTTTTCTCATCTCTAGCTTCTTCTCAACTGTCTGTCTCACTGTCAATATCAAGTTGGTTGTGCTGTACAGACAAGACCCCACGTTACAGACATCCGACAGAAGGACAACCCATAGATAAGAACAGGCTGTTGCAGTGTCTGAAGTAGCACGGAAATAAATAGAAATCCTTAAAGTTTCTCAAATCTTACCTTAAAAATGAAGTATTATGTTGTACTTTCCTTTTCCCTGTTCATGAAGCTGCTCACACGTCTTGTCAGAGCAGTTACTTCCTTCTTCACAGAGAACAAGAGATCCGATTGGTGAAGCGGTAGCTGTGTTGGCAATCTGATTGGTCAAGACCACTGTCTTGTATAGCACAGTACTGAAGCAGTTATTGTACTGTACATTAGAATGGGCAAATGATATTGCAGCTCACTAGGGCTTAGGTGACAGTTGGGGGCCTTGCAGCGGTGTCAAAGTTCAGGAAAGAGTGCAAAACATTCATGGGTGATGCCTTTAGTACAGAAATATGAAGTGAAGCTTAAAAAGAGCTAAGTTTAACATATTTTTTTGTAAGGAACGTTCTATTGTACTACAGTAGTGTAAGAACATAGTTACTGTACTATTATTACAATGTACTTACAGTATTGTTATTACTACAGTATGCCACATTATGTTTAAGATTTTTTTAATTTGGAAGTGTTTCTAAAGTGTTTTATATGCAAAGAAAAGTAAAACAAATACTAGACTGAGACAAACATTTGACTAAGTGACATTTAATAAGAACCATATGTACTTGTTTCGACTTACATACATAAAAACAGATCTTGTCCTTAACCCAGGGACTGCCTGTACATTGATCTAAATCAGAACTGCTCATCTCACTTTTTACTTTCTTCTATTCTGCCTATTTGTTTATCAATAACCCTCTTCAGAAATTTCACACAGTTTGACAGGGGTTTGATGCCTCTGTACTTTCCACAGTTGTGGATGTGCCCTTTGTGCTTGTACACTGGTCAAGTATGCTTATTCCCCAGTCATCTGGAATTTTCGTTCCTTTCTATACTGCTATGAGCACCCTCAGGTGCTGTTTTTCCTCTGTCCTGCACAAAATCTTGATCATCTGTGCTGTGACCTCATCTAAGTCTGCTGCTTTCCCTTACTTCATTTTCCTTAGTAAGTACAAAGCGAACCGGACAACCAGGAAAGTAAAAGTAGAATTTTATTGAGTGCTTTTGTCAATTTTTAACCATGACTTCTTCAGGAAGTCATTGTTAAAAATTGATGAAAGCGCTCAATAAAATTTTACTTTTACTTTCCTGGTCGTCCAGTTCGCTTTGTATTTTCTTAGTTTTGCTCCTTTTGGTTTATAAATTTCCTTAGTACTGTTCTCCTAGGGTGGACTCCTTCTCTTCTTTCATCACAGGCTGTGTCTGGGACACTACAGCTTTTGTGGGGTTTTCTTCATTCAGAAGCCGCTAAAAGGGGTCTATATTAGATCACCGAACGCGTAGGTAAGCGAACGGTGATTAATCGACCCCATGTAAGCGAAAGCTTACAAAACCGAACTGTCAATACAGCGATTTTTTTCCCAAGGGAAAAAAATCGCTGATCTAACAAAAAAAAAAGAAGGCAAGTTAAAACATGAGATTAAGTGGGGGGCTTCACCCCCCCACAAATCCCGACATGGGCTGTGCCCCCACATCCCCCCTACTTAAATATACCAACTTCGAGACTGCACTACAGTGCCGAAAATGGCAAAGTACCGAAGCGGCCAAGCGAGTTCTTTCCTAGGGAAAGAATTCGCTTACATGCTGCTTCGATATTTTGCAGTTTCGGTTTTGTCTGTTCGACCAAGTCGCATTCGAAAACATGCGTCTTCGGTCTGCTGATAGGAACCCGCTAAAAGTACACCTTCCACCTGCCTTTGATTTCCTGTGGGCTGGTTAGAAGGTTGTTGCTGGAATCCCATATGAAGGGTGTGTAGCTATCTTCTTTATCTTTCTTTATGCCGTCTATAGAGTCACTTTCCAGAAACTGGTAGAATGTTCCTGATGCCCTGTTCTTTGCTGTTGCAACTCATTTCTTAGCCTTTTTTGTTAGCCAACCAGTATTCTTTCCTAGCCTGGTCTGTCTTTTCTGTCTCCCACTTTTTCCTGCACTCCTCCTTTCCTTTGATGACTTCCTGGACCTGTGCATTCCACCACCAGCTTTCCTTATGTAACTTATTTAGATACCTGGCTCAGCCGCATACCTGTATTGCAATGTAAAAACAAAAGAAAGCCTGGAGAAAAGAGCATGATGCAAATAAAACTGATATTCTTTTTTCCTATGATTGCATAAGGAAATTACTGGGTTAAGGCCATTGGAAAGATTAGCAACAAGTTTTAAGTGGAAGCAAGTAAATAAAATAACATTGAATGTATTGAAACGTTTTCCTTTAGCAAATAAATGTTCACAGTGCAACATGAGAAGCTTGGTGCTAAAGGCAACTGTGAATCTGGTTCTCATGTTTCTATGGAGACGACCTTATAAGGGCAATAAAAACAGAATACTTTTTTCTTTCAATGGCTAAGAGATGATGTTTCCTGAAAGCATTCATTTTTCCTATATCTGGGAGAGGAATGAAGGTAAGAAAAACACAGACATCACTTATTGTAAATAGAAGCACAAGCTGTACCATGCATCTTAGGATGGACAGCCTTCATTATAGTAGTGAAAGCTATGTGTGTAGCTGTCAGTCTTGCACAACTGTTCCTGTTAGGAGGGTTAAACTTCATTATCTGAAGATGTGCATAGTTTTGTGTGTTTGTTTTAAGGTAGTAGGTTCGGGGGGGGGTGTTTTTTTTTTTTTTTTTTTTTGAGGATTTTCATTAAAACAAAAAGTCTTATAAGGTACATAGGTTCAAATGGATAGGACAAGAAGCAACTGTATAAAAGATCAACCTGCCAAACAGTGTGTGCATGTAACATAAAAGCTGAAACCAGACATTTAAAAGTAGCTGTTTTACATAACTGGTGGGAATAATAACTACTCATAATGGCAACACTTTCCATATTACCTTTGAATGTGAATGGTCCCACAAGTGTATACAAAAATGAAAGAGTAGTGAAGCATATTATAAAATGCAGAGTGCGACTAGCTGTATTACAGGAGACACATTTGGAAAGAACTGAGTGTGTGAATTTGATAAAGAAAGGATTTCAGGATGATTATTCAGCAGAATAATGAGAGAATGGAAAAGGGGAGTTCTTATATTAATTGCTAGAGGCACTCCAATAGTGACAGAAGGGGGGAAAAAAGATAACAATGTTAGATGTGTAGTAGTAAGGGGCTTCTGGCAATGGAGCAGGATTACTCTGGCATGTATTTATATTCCACCTAAAACTGCTACAATGGAGCTTAAGAAAATTCTGAGAGAAATAGTCAGCTTTCAGCAGGGACTATTACTCATAGGTCGGGACTGGAATTTGATTTGCAACATTGAAGATGTATGTGGGGGGCCTGGAAGGGAAAATATAGCAAAAGAGGGTAGTTTTTGAAGAAATACAGTAGAGTCGATTATCCAAACTAATTGAGACTTAGGGTACTTCGGATAATCAAACGTATAAATGAAACGGATAAAAAAACTTCTAAAAATGTTTTTGATGAACATTAATCAAGAAAAATAAAACAAATTTATTGTACAAAATGGCACAGCACATTATTGTAGTACAAGCTCAAGAAACATGCACAAGCAAATACGTGTAATGTTTACATATTCAGACTGTTTTCCTTCCCAAAAACTTTGGAAGGCAGCATTCAGATAATTCGGATAATTGACTCTCTACTGTATATGAAAATATGTGGTATGGGGATGTGAATTCAGTAGGAGCTTGGAGAAAATTTACATATTATTCCCCAAGGTAGAAAATCTGGGCTAGGCTAGACAGAATTATATTTCACAGGAACATGCGTATTTAATTGAAAGATTTGATATGCATCCAGTAACTGTTTCAAATCAAATGGTAATAGCAACTAAAATAAAAATACAGGGTAAAGAAATAAAAATGAGACACTATCACTTCCCCAGCTATCTGTTAAACAGAGAGAAATTTAAGGAATGGGTAGTGGAAATTATTTGGGAGTTATTAGGAAAGACAGAAATCCCTTCAGAAAATATAGCTAGGGAGTGGGATAAAATGAAAGTGGAATTTAAACTTGGGTAGAAATAAAAGAAAAAGAGATATGGTAAGTAACAAGAATTATTTAGAGGGACTGACAAAGGTTAAAGTATTGCAGAATAGGGGGAATCTCCTAGAACAAGAAGAAGCTCAACTGCAGAGTGCTACAGAGAAAATAAGGAACTCTCTCTCTCTAATATGTATGAATTTAGAAAGATTGCTTTTAAGAAACTGTTTTTTGGTAATAATTCCAGAGCACAAAAATTTTAGCACAACAGCTCATGCAACAGAAAGTAGAAAGGGTTGTTGCTAACCAGAAATCATGTAGAGGTATTAGACATATTTCAGAAATTTTATAAAATCTGAATAAAGAAGAGAAACATGGAAGCCAAGGAAAAAGTACAAATTGAAATGTTTATGGAAGAAGTTAAATATGCCAAGGTTAGAGGTAGGTGAGGCTCATTTACTAATATAGGAAGAGATGAGGTAAAAATGTTGATGTATGTATAACAAGTCTATGGAAAAGTCTTCAGGAGCAGATGTTATTCCAATGGAAATTTAGAAGCTAGGAGGGGAAGAAAGTGATAAAGATCTTGAAGGATTTGTTTAACAGTATTTTAAAATGACGAGAAGTACCAGCATCCTGGATCCTGTGGTGGCTTTAATACCTAAAGATAGTGAAGACCCATCAGATCCTGCTTCATATAGGCCCATTTTGATTTGTACATGGTTATAAAGTGTTTGTCTATACTGGCTAAATAAATGGCAAAGGTGATATAAAATTGATAGGTATGAATCAGTGTGGTTTTGTAGAGGGGAGGCAAACATTTGACTACAGTAACAGAACAGTGATGATCCAGAGGGAAGCAGAATGAAGGAAAATACCACGGTTATTGGTGGGTCTTGATGCAGAGAAAGCATTTGATAGAGTAGTCTTTTTTGAGTAGGGCAATGGAAGCATTTGCATTCCCCTGACAAAATAAGGAGGTTGTTTAGGAGGATCAATGAGGGATCAGATGTAAAAATTAGTGTGTATGGGGGCCCTGTCTGGTAACCAGGGTGGGGTGTCCTCTTTTCCCTTTGTTATTTGTTGTATATTCAGAACCATTGACAAAGAAAATAAGAGACTCAGAAATTCAAGGATATAATTGGTATGGTAATCAAGAAAAGCTGGCTCTATTTGCAGATAATATTATTTTATATCTGATAAAACCAGAAAAGGACATTACAGTGTTTTGGAACATTTTGAGATGGTTTCATATCTTTTCGGGATACAAAATTAATGAAGCTAAAACCAGAAAAGGACATTTCAATGTTATGGGACATTCTGAGACAGTTTTGGATCTTTTCAGGATACAAAATTAATAAAAAAAAAAACAAAGGCAGGAGCTGTAAACTGTGTACCCACACACACAAATTGGTTCAGCAATACCCATGTTTATGGGGACGTGATAAAATGAAGAACTTAGGAGTATAGGTTAAAAAGGATTCTGTTATGGCAGCTAAGAATATGTGGAAGAGACTAAATAAAAAATGCAAAAACTGAGAAATTGGAAACTCTGTTTTATGGATATGGGTAGCAAGATGCAAACCTTAAAAATGGTTTTAGTCCCTTTAGTTTTATACACAGGTCAAGTTTTAGCAACCAGAGAATAAGTTGTAGCATGAAGTTAGCCTTAGAGTGGCTCCTGAATATTCCAGTGTTAGCTAGGGGTCCAGGTTTTATTTTTACTTCAAAGGAGACCATTTTGTGGTCTGACCTTACCAGAGAAGACATTACACCAGGGGGTTTGCAGCACTCTCCCATATTAGTTAGGACCAGATCCAGTTTGGTTGCACCCCTGGTTGGTATATTAACAGTCTGGTCCAGGGAGTTTGTATTTACAAAATCCAGGAATCTTTGTATTTTTACATTCGGTGTCATGTAGGATTCCCATTTAATAGTGGGGTAATTAAAGTTGTCCATGAATATGGTATTGGGTTGGATGGTGAGTGTTTCCAATAAGTTTAAACACATGATATGGGTTTCCTGGGTCAAAGAGGGGGACCTGTAGCCTGCAAGGAAGTGGTATTGGATTTTGTCTATGGCAATTTGAACATGGAGTAGCTCAAGTGCATGGTCCTGTTTGACCAGCCTTGAGGTATATTTATTTTTGATGTAAATCGAGACACCTTCACCTTTAGTCTCCGTCTGTGTAGTAGCTGGTCCAAATGTGTGGATGGCATTATAATCTTGCACTGTCAGTGTATTGTTTGCGGCTTTAAACCATATCTCAGTGACCATACATATGTCACCATTTTCCAAGGTGTAGAGAGCTTCTAGGGAGTGGAGGTTTTTGTTTAGACTCATAGCATTGATCAGTAATACCTTTAGATTTTCTTGGTTTTGATTTGCTATGTTGGAAGTCCTTTCAATTTGGCATTGTCTAAAAAAGGCACTTTTGATTAGACGGTTGAAGTTAGAATATAAAGTAATGTCAGGAGTATCTGGTTTGCATCTCTGGGGAAAGTACTTGTCACTGCAAACTAGTTGTCCTGTGTACAACTAAGCATTGGTGAAATTTCAGTCGTGCTTTTACAGGAAAAATGTCACTCAAGGTGTCTGTGTCTATACAGGGCACTGCCAAACACTTGACAGAAAACTCATAAGTGGACTCTGAAAATTTAAGGAAGAAGTATTTAGGCAGATATTCTGAAGTTAGAAACAAATCAAACAGTACTTACTGAAAACAAAGAATCAGTTTGTCAAGAATGATGAAAATGGTGCAGTCGCATGAATGGCTACTGCTTGGCTTCTATGAGTGCTGGTCTCACCACAGCTTCACTCTGCTGGGATACAATGCTCCTTTGCTTCTTCTCTTACCAGAAGCAAAACATTAGCACTAATCCCAAGATGCGAAGCAGGGCACAGCCTGTTTGGTGATCCACAGTTTTGTCCCAGACAATGCAAAGATCTGTAGGCTTGTTGTAGCCTTTTCCTGGTAGATGCCTTGAGTAGCAACAAGACTAGTCAGGAACATCAAGCACAGACACTCACTGCCCAACCAGAAACAGTCAGGCATCAATGCACTCTGCTCCTTCTCTCACCAGGAGCAGAATATAAGCACAAATTCCAGACTTTCACAGTTATTAGGCTTTCCAGTGATCACCAGTCTCAGGAAATAATGTCCCTGTGCCCTTCTCTTACCAGGAGAAAACAGAAGCACTAATCCCAAGATGACTACTCAGAATCAGAATGTGGGCTGTCCAATAATTGGTGGCATTGCAATAGATGTTGCAGATTTTAAAGATGAGAGAAAAAGATGATTAATACCCTAAGCACAGCAGTGTGCACTAAGCAGTTACTTATGAAAGAAGGTATAACTTAAGCTTTAGCTGTCTAAATGGAGAGCCACTAATTTTCTAAGAGGAAGATGGATTTAAAGGGGTGGGCACATTATATTCTGGTTCTATGGAATACAGTGGGATAGCCCGTAAATTTAATAAGTTGAAGGGGAGTGATTTTACAAAGTGACAGTTTTGTGATTTTTCATAACAACCAATGAAAAGGGACAGGGAAGGAGATATGTGGTCAAATTAATGTAAGGGGCAGTCATCCAGAAAGGGAGTTGAGTTTAAGAACACAAGTATCAGGGTGGGAAAAATTTCTGTGTCACAAGAGAGACAGCTGTGGTCTCTTTCCTAGTTTTAATATACAGTTAAAAGCAGAGTGCAAGTTAAACACAGTGTAAAGAAAATAAATGACAACATACAAAAGCAAATCACAGCATACAAAATAGAAGAAGGCTATAAAGTAATAACAAAATATAAGAAACCAAAAGCAAACTAACCTTTCCCTCACAGTATGTTGTAACAAAGTCTGGGTGAGCTTTTCCAGTGGCATGGTTATTTTTGATTCTCAGGTACTTATGGGCCATGTTTAATATACTTCAGGACAGTACTGTATGTGAGCAAGTGTCCAGGAATCAAATAAATATAGCATATAGAAGAATAGATTATCAGTTGGAAAATTTAAAATAGAAGGGAAATTGACTTGGAGTTATATGACTTTCTTAAAAGACCAAACCCAATATTTCCAGTATGTTTTGGTATACCCAAAGTGTATAAAAATACACTATATCCCCCTTTAGAGCCATTGTTTCAGCGCAAAGATCTAAAACCCATGCTATAGGAGTAATATAGCCATCATTTGAAAGACTCCTGTTTTTTTTTTGCTTAGGATTAATAACAACCTATGGGTGGAAACATAGAATGTTTGACAATAAATATTGTGGACCTTTTTCTAACATACCAGTTGAACAAGGAGTGGAATTTTTCCATGACAATCTCTTAAAATTAGAATTTTTGAACATCGAGAAGATTAAATTAGTGGAAGAATGTATGACATTGGTGCTAGAAAATAACTATATATTTTTGAGGGGGAATTCTTCAAATAGATTTCTGGAGTTGTGATAAGATCTGCATGTGTTACAATGCATGCAAATCTTGTATTATATGCATGGGAATATTTGCATGTATTTCAAAGTGATTTTTTTAAAATTCTGTAAGTCATATTTAAGTTACTTTGATAATATTTTTATTATATGGAGAGGGTCAGAAGGAAGTGTTAAAAGTTTCATAGAATCACAAGACACCACGACAGAATTTTTAAGGTTTACATATTCGTACAATGCAAGTCAAGTTAGCTATCTGGATACTAATGTTTTTAAAGTAGATTGTGGTTTTAAGTCCAGAATTTATAGAAAACCCATGTATAGTAACACCTATTTACATTTTTCAAGTTCACACCCATATTATCAGAGGATTAATTTGGTAATGGGGCAGGCAATTAGGTTGGCCAGAATGATTTCAGACATGGATATATTTTCAGAAGAAATTGATAAGTTAAAGAAATATGTTTTATGGGGTCTACTTCTAAATTTTGAAATCCCACAATCTCGACTTTCAATATCTCTAACTCATAATGTCAAGATTGTGGAATCTTGAAATTATAAAAACAAAACAAAACATGACAACATCCAAAAACATGGTTTTGCAGGGGGAGAAGCCTCCCTCACACCCCCTGAAAATTAAATATACTAACTCTGAAGTTGCACTGCAGTGAAGAGAACGGTAATGTTCCTGTTCCGCACTGTATAGCGATCTATATTACAGTTCTCTTCACTGGACAGCGATTTTGAAGTTAGTATATTTTGGTTGCAGGGGGTGTTTTTGTATGTTATCTTTTTTTTTTTGTTTTTATAATTTTGAGATTCCACAATCTCGACATTATGCGTTCGAAATATTGAAAGTCGAGATTGTGGAATTTCGAAATTAAGAAGTAGACCCATTTTATGATAGGGGTTATCCCAGACATGTAATGGAGAAGGTGGCAAGGGAAGTTGTGATATCTAGGCTACATAAATTTAAACCAGTATTGGGTAGTGGGTTAGAAGATGCCACTAATATTGGTAAAGAAGACATTTCCACCTTTGGAACAGTCATGGTACTAGAATATAATAATGAATATCACAAGATCAGGTCCATTATTGAAGAAAAACTGGAATATACTGAGAACAAACCCTGTCATTTGTTTAATAGTGGGGAGCCATCCTAAAATAGTAAATGAAGTTTTTAAGAACCTTAAAAATATTTTTGAACAGGGAGGAGTGTTAAATGGTTTTAATACTTATGGAAAGATGGCTAAGTATGGACATTGCAAACAGTGCTCAAATGTCATACTTATTAATAAATGAAATTGACATTAGATTTATAAAAGGGATTTTTTTAACAGTGGGGGTAGTATACCTGTCAAAATGTGAGGGTTGTCTCTCAATTTATGCAGGAAAGACTGAAAAGGCACTAAGAAAAATAATTTATGAGCACAACTATGATATAGCAACTTAAAAATAAGGTTAGTGCTCTTTACAAGCATTCTATTACATGTCTTAACTTCCACTGTTTTAGCTATAGCATTATTGACAAAATCAATGTAGATCCCAGGGGTGGTGACTGGGAAAATAAACTGGAATATAAATAATCTATACCAACTCAAACTGAAGGCCAGTGCACCACCCAGTTTGAATGAGAACATTTCTAGTAAACCTGTTTTCAAATCACAAGCTGAAAAATTCTAACAACACTGCAAAATGTATTATGTGTTTTTTTATTAATGGAATGAGTTCTATTTTAAACAGCACTCTGCATTTTTTTTCTGTCAATTAGTTGAGTATTTTTCTTTATGCTGCTGGATATTTTTAAGTAATACAAAAATTAGGAAGTATGCCTTTAAATATTTAAAATTGTGTTTTTATTGGCTCTAGCTATGTTATTAAGAACCAATTTAGAAATTAGGTATATTACTGTACATATGTATGTGATATCGTTTTTGTACTTGGATAAAGTTCTGAAGAAATCTCCTGCAGAGACAAACGCGTTTAATTGCTTGAAGTTTTAATAAGTGTCGACTAAGAATTAAAACATTTTATTGTGAATATTCTTCTAATAGACCAGCTTTCACTGGTGGTATACTTTACTTTTTTAATTCTTCCAATATAGCAAGGTGGTTTGGGGTTACCTGATGTGAAGTGGTACTTCAGAGTTACGCATTTAAGACCTCTTATACACAGCACAAGCAGAAAGCTGTAATTCAAAGTGGAAAGGGATGGTGATGAAACGGGGAAACTCAAGAAACAAGGAGAGACTGGGATTTTGGATGCAGATCCTTAAGGAGAATAAAAATGACCATACCGAATGTTATATTCATAAAGTAGCAGAAAGTATTATAAGAACTAAGACAACATGGGAATGGAGAAAGGAGATTCTGCTGATGAGAATGAATACAATTAGGGGTAAAGAGTATAGGCGAGAAGAGGTTGGAATTTACTGGAGAAACTTGGCAAAGGAACTGAGGTATTGGGAGCAAATAATTAGAGAGGGGAAGGTAATAGAATGGGAAGAGGCCAAGAAGACATTTGGACTACAGGCTAGTGATTGCCTTCCTTATCAAGGACTGATATCAGAGTATAGGCAAAGACAAAGGATTAGGAGTATCCTAAGTGAAAACCAGCACTGGTACCATTTTTGTAGAATCTAGTAGAGAAGGTGCTGTTAAAAAAGGGATAATCAGTAGGGCATATAAAATATTGCATGATAACTGTAGGAATCAATCAAAAGAGGTTAGAAAGGACTGGATTAGCAATTCACAAGAAACAGTAGGAGGATATATGTATGATGCCAAAATATGCAACAGAGTCTAGAAGGTTTAGGATCTTTGCTTGGAAGTATTTATATAGGTATTTTTATACCCCAGCAGACTCCAGTGAATGTTTTTTTTTCAGGTAGATTGCAAATGTTGGTGCCGTGATGGGGAAGAAAAAGGTAATTTGGGAACATATTTTTGGGAGTGTAATGAGTTGGCAGTCTTTAAAAATTTCCTGCAGACTACTCTGTCAGAAATACTGGGTGAGCAAATTGATGTAAGTATGGAAATATTTTTTTGAGCTGGATTACAGAATTGAATTGCCTAGACATAGTAAGGCCTTGCTAGTTTAATTCTGGTGTCTGACAAAAAAGCAATTACTTGAAAGTGGAAATCAAAGTATAAACCAGTTGTATGAAAAGTAGTGAATATAGTAATAGAGTTAAAAGATCTGAAAGTGGGATCTTTAGAAAAGGGTATTAGCAAATTACGTATTAAAAATGGGAATTGTAGGAACAGTACATGCAGACTAATGTTTTGGAGGCGGAATGAGGCTTAAGGGAAAGCAGGAATTGAATGAGCTATGTAATATTTGACTGACAGTGAAGATTATATGTGATATATAATGTTTACAACTGAAAATATTTCAATATGGTTTGCTCTCCTTCTGTCCCCATGTTGCAGTAGTCATAATGAGGGATTCCATGCCTAGGTGACCCGAACATCCAACCAGTATACCAAAGACTTAAGCTACTGCTAGGTACATGTGACATTGCACATTAGATGCAGCCAACGTAGGCCCTAAAAGTGACATCTGCATGTACCATCCTCAGAACTTCTCTGCCACCAGTCCAAATGCCAGCTTCTACCATTCGTCTGATCGTTGAAGTTTTTTCTTCCTTCAGATTGCCCCGTTGGGGAAAATTTATTTGTGCTTTTGTTACTGCATGTTTGCTTGAGGATAATGTCATCCAAGAAGGGCAAGTGCCATTGTGGAAGACATATTCCACACAAAGACAATCACAATCAGTCTCTTTTTCTGCCTGATCTGCTCATGACTACAAGACTTGTGCCACTTGTCAGGTGTTTGTTCCTAAGATGCTCCAAAGTCATCTTTTGGCCCGTAATATCTACCTAGAAAACCAGAGATTAAAGTGATTAGCACTCACTATGGAAGTTGCTTCTGGTCTGTTGGGTGAGCCTCTGAAGAAGAAGGTGAAAAAAGGTAAAGCCTGAATCTTCAGCTGCGTCTCTGATCCTGGATGTCCCTCACGAGGCCAGTGAAAGCCCAGAGATTCGTAGGACGCCTGGTCCTCCTCCCTTAGTGGGAACTAATTTAGAAGTTGTTAGGAGAGTTCCTTAAGCATGTCCATGGAGGCCTTACAGACGTCTGTTTTGGTTGGGAAGGGGGAACTGTGGCTCGCTCCTCTAGGCATACCTTGCAGTACCTCTCTTGGCTTAATGATTGTGGACTTACTGACAGTGCCGGAGCGTAGGTCTATGTTGGCCCAACCTTCCCAGCCTAGGGAAGATCCTCCACTTAAGAAGAAACAAAAACAGAAACCCTTCTCACATTGAATCTTGAATGGCTTTTTGGCACTCAGACCTTCCTCTGTTCAGCCACCTACTTCTCCGTCACCTCCACCCCTTTTACATAGGAATGGTACTATTGAACAAGAAGCCTCTGAAGAAGATGATTCATCTTCATATGAATCCTTGGCCTACTCTACACAGATTGACCCCCCCCCCCCCAAGTTACACTTCCCATGAGGTTGATTACAATGTTGGGGACTCCCCTGAGGAGGATATTTCCTTTGGTGAGACTGTCTCAAAGATGAGGGAATTTTTCAAGTGGGAAAGCTACCAGGTTTCAGAAGTACAAAAGAGGTACTATGACCTCTTGCAGATGGGCTCTCCTTCCCCTTCTGCTATCCCACCTGTGTTACCAGCCTTTCAGGATGTTTTTCTTTCAGCATCCAAAATCCCTGACTCTCAACCTCCTGCTTCCTAAAGGCCAAACAGGTTTTATAAAGTCCCTGAGAACAGTAAGTTCCTGTTCAGATGTCCTCCTTCAGATCCAGCTGTGATTTCAGTCTCTGCAGACAAAGCTTGTAGATTGCTGCTTTCTACTACCATCATGCCCTCTGATAAGGGCAGTAAAATGATGTAGAGGTTTGGGAAAAGGTGTACACCTCTTCTAATCTGCCTTTTAGGGCCATTAATTATCAGACAGATTTGTCTAAGTATGAATTGGCCCTACTTTCTCAAGCTTCTAAATTACTGACATATCTTCCAAATTCTGCAGCCAAGTCACAACTCTCTTCCCTCATGACACTTTTTTCTCAAGTTACCAGACACTCAATTAAATGTAGTTATGATGCAGCAGAGGTCTCTGCAAGATCAGCAGCATTTGGATCTGTGCTCAGGAGATATTCCTGGCTGAGACTGCAGACTTTACCTGAGGATTTCAAGGTAAAAATAATGCATGCACCCCTGGACAACTCCACCCTTATTAGTGCAAATGCTGCTGCAGTTCTCAAAAACTGTCCAAAAGAAAGGGAAAGAACTGCAGGAACTGAAACATATCCATGTCTTTCAAGTTCCAAAATATCACAGACATTATCCTTCCAAGCCTAATTTTATAAGGAAAAAGACCAGAGTTTCTTCTCAACAGTATTTCCATCTCCAGTACTTTAAAATAAAATTAAAACAGTTTGAAAGATAAGTACAGTTTTTAAACTCATGTCTATCAACAAGCATGATTTTTTTTATTTCTTTATATATTTGTAAGCATATAAATAGTTTTTCATACATTTGTTGTATAAGTTTTTAAAAAATGTCTTTACATGCTTAAAGACTTTGATAAACAAAGGGTTACTATTAGGGTTGCAGTTTGTAATTTGCATTTTTTATCATTGTTTTAGATTCATTACTGTTGGACCATGATGCATTTCAAATGTGGTATAAGTAGGACAGATAACTTTTTTTCTTTATCTGAAGAAGTTTGGTTCTTGTACCTGACGAAAGTGTTTATTTTCATTAAAGTTTGTGTCCTGGGATTCTACACAATGCTGTGCTGCTTTTTTTGTTTTACTAGTTTTGGTTGCTGATTTTTGTGGTTCTTCTCCACCTCAACAAAAAAATGTGTAAAGCTGCACCACGACACTTGATAAGTAACAAAAGGATGCTTTATTTCATGTAACTACCAGTAAAATAAATGTTCACCTTTCATGCTTCTTCAGACCTGTTTATCGAGCGTTGTGGTGCCGTTTTACGCATTTTTTTGTTTTTTGTTGTTTTAGTTTTGTTTGGTAATATGGATTTATCTGAGTGGCAGAATTTTTTTTGATGGTATTTCTTCTCAACATCATAAGAAGGGCACACACAGGCAGACTCCACCTAGGTCTCAGCCATTTTCTGCCCAAAAGACCCTCTTTCCAGACAATCCAGGTAGTCTGTGACTACCTGGCCACACTCACAAACATTCCTCTTTCCCAGTGCCTTTCTCATTCAACCTGGACAAGCATTACCACAGACAACTGGGTCCTGTTCATAGTCCAAAATGGTTACTTCATGACTTGGAAATCCATACCTCCCTTCATGGGCATCCTACAATCCCCAACGGACCAGCTCCATTTCTTTCCACAGGTGATTCAAGACTTGATATCACGGGGGAAAATACAGGATGCTCCCTCTTTGTAAAGAGGAAAAGGCTTATATTCCAGGATGTTCTTAGTCCCAGGAAATATGGTCCTTGGAGACCCAATTTTAGGCTTGCCCCAGCTCAATCTTTCTCATAAAAGGGGGTGTTTATCTGCACATTCCCACCTTTCCCACTTATTCAGAAAGTCCTGCAGAAGATTCAGCAAGGCAACCCAAAAATCTTGCTGGTGACCCTCTTTTGGCCAAGACAGTATTGGTTCCCTGTTCTTCTGCAATTAGCCAAGGGCAATCATCACCTCACGGGGTGGATCTTCTTACACAAGATAAGAGAGCTCTCATTCACCCACATTTAGCAACACTGAATCTGACAATGTGGGTGATAGGTTTCTGATTCCTTTAAGACACCTTTTCTCTGAGGACTTGCTTCTAGTCCTGCAGGAGGCCAGGAGACCCAATGCCAGAAGATCCTATTTGCCCAAATGGAAGAGGTTCTCTATCTAGTGTCTTAACAAGTGACCAGATCCATTTTCGGTGGATATTCCACTAGTCTTTTCTTGTTTGTATGAGCTGATCAAGGGCTGGATTGGCTTATTCTTCAGTTAAAGCCCACTTATCAGCCATTTCTGCATGCCTGCCTTTATCTCCTTGGCTAGAAGTTAAGCATGTTTTAAAAAGTGTCCTGCTCATCAGACCTCCCAGGAAACCTGTTCATCCTCCCTGAGATTTGAATTTTGTTGTGGAAAAACTGACTCAGACCTTTGAACCTGCAGCTTCTGCTTCTTTAAAACTCTGCACTTGGAAAGCAGTTTTACTGGTAGCCTTTACCTCTACTGGGAGAGTTTCTGAGCTTCAAGCTTTAATGACTTCACAACCCTTTTTAATTTTCCACAGGGATAGGGTTTATCTTCTTACCAATCGTTCTTTCATGCATAAAGTGGTTAATGACTTCTCCCTTAACCAATCTGTTCACTTACCTACGTTTTTCCCTCGAGTGAGACGGTACTCCACACTTTGGATGTACATAGACAACTCAGATTTTACCTGAATAAGACCAAATCCATTAGAAAGTCTGAGCAGCTGTTTGTTTCTTTTCACCCCAGGGCACTGTAAACCTGTGTCTGAACAGACTATTTCCACCTGGATCTCTAAGGCCATTTACTCTGCTACCTGTGTCAGGGGAAAACACACACTTCATCAGTTAAGGCCAAGTTCACTGGTGGTGTAGCCTCTTCTGGAGCTTTTTTCAAGGGTATGGACATTGACTCTGTCCTAGAAGCAGCTACTTGGTCCTCTGTCCACACCTTCATAAAACACCGTAAGTTGGACTCTATCTCCAGATCCAGAACAGGTTTTTCCAGGGCAGTTCTGCATGATTTTATGAAAACTTCCTTTGCTCCAATCTCTCTTTCTCACTCGTGAGATGTGGTACTCTCCCTCATGTTATGAATACTGCAACATGGGAGTAGAAGGACATAGAATCGTTGTGTAAAATCTTAACATAACCATAAATGTCCTTCTCTTCCATGTTGCAGTATTCTATCCCACCCACTTTTCCTCTTGGTTCATGTTTTTCTTTGGATGATGATTGGTTTAAGTCTTATCCATGGGCGGGTGTTCTGACTGGGACATTCAGTTGTGAAGACGGTATGTGCACTTTTATGGCCTATGTTGACTGCATCTTATGTGCATTGTCACACGTACCTAGCATTAGCTTAAGCCTTTGGTTTACTGGCCGGACATTCAGGTGACATAGGCAGGGAATCCCTCATTTTATGAATACTACAACAAGGAAGAGAAGGACAGCAATGGTTACAATAAGATTTTACACAGCTATTCTTTATATAAATGCATGATTCCCTATGTCATAAGTGATAATTCGGTAAAGATATTTCTTGTTTAAAAAATCACTTTTATTACCAATGCTTATTAACAATCTGGAATCTCCTTTACTCCAAGTTACAGTAACCTTGGCATTGATTACAATGTAGGGTGCTTGCTGGCTTTACCCTTCACAGCAACTAAGTATTAAAAAAATTAATTGACTCCTGTTTTGAACATGTTTGAAATATGGTTTACTAAAGCAACTTTCACACAGTTGACTTAGAGCTATTATGTATAGCTTGATTAACTACCTTGAGATACGTTTATCAGAGAACAGACTGACACTTTCCTGGTGTAAAAAAAATAGACTGGATAAGAACGCATAATTTAGAACATTGAAGGCCAGTCTGAATTAGCACAACACACCTTGTGCACAGCATAAGCCCTTTTTTTCCAATTAATTGATGAGGTTAATTTTTTTTTTGGCTGAAGATAACCTAAAATTAAGTTTTATTATCTGAAGTTGTAGGAACACAGTTAAAGACAGAAGTGCAAGGCATAGCTCTTAGGAGCTGAAAGGCACTATTCAACTAAATTTCAAAGGGTGTACATGCAAGAAAAATAGAACATGAGCAGGTTTCAAGCTCATGAACTTAACATGACTTACTGAGAATTGAGCAGAGTAGTTCACTGAGCAGGCTGTACTGAAATATACCTCAGTGGGAGTGGATCGTCATTAGCATGCAGCTGTAAGTGTCTCAGAGCCATGATATGTTTGTTAGAAGACCATTTAGGATTCAGATGACAGAGGTTACCAAGCAGAAAGAGCTGATCAGTTTCAGCATTCCAAACAGCGTTTTTCCAGCGGACATTCCCACTAGGAGCTCCCAGCCAAATCTTTAATCAAGTGTTGATAAAGGTTTTTATTTCAAAACATTTCTATATTTTCAGTAATCCTTTGAAGGATTGCATGCTGTTACAGGGGTCTACCTTTTGTAGCTGTATAAAGGTTTGTGGTGCTGGTAAGCTCTTTTCACAGAAGATGTACACAAATCCAAAAGCAGAATGAAAAGCAGCATAGCCTATTTAAAGGTGACGATGCACATCTCTAATACATAGACAAACTAGAACAGTGTCCACTATTGTCGGGAAGGTACATATTGCATGAACTGCATTTTTTTTATGGTATCGAGGTCACATACCCCAAGATATGGTAAATCAGATTAAAGAAACTAGTTTATTTTACTTATATCCTAGTTTGTATGAGACAGCTAATAAAGTTAGCCTGAGCCTAATTAAAGAAATATGAGATTTTGAATAAATGAGCATCACATTTTTTTATTTATTTTTACATCAAAATGATTTATCCAATTGTACAATTATGCTTTAATAATTTCTTTTCAAGAGCTGTTTTTGCTGAGAGGTTTAGCAGTAGGATTTATTGCCTTTCCTTGAGTATGAATTGGATAAAGCAAGTATCGAGGAATGAATGATTAAAGACGTTATTTTATTTTTTATAAAATAAGCATCTTGATAACACTGTAGGAGTGTTCATTATACTTTTATTAACTATTTGTGTTGTTTAAATGATGGCTTAAAGTAAATAAAAAAAATCTCTCCCACTTCCATGATGCTAATGCTAAGAAAACCAGCAAAAAACAGCTTATTAAGATGATAAACAATTTATTAACAGTATAAATAATATAAAAATGTAAACATTCAATACCCAAGCTAGTGTATGCTCTTCCTTTTATCTGAAAAACCCTGCAGACTTCTATTAACAGTATGTTTACATTTATTAACCTTTCTGATGGATTCAGGCATCATTTCTTTATTTCTGGTTGAAACGTGTTACCAGTGTTAACTTCCCTTGTCAAACTTCTCATCTATAACTTAACTCTTTAGCACACATTGCACTTTTCTGGCAGACAAACCAAATTAATTCGCACCTACAACCAAAGTTTACAGTGTAATAGGTTCATAGGTTCATACTAGGCTATCTGCCCTAGGGCATTTATAAGCCTAGCCAGAAAGTGTTTGGCTTTCGCCACCCATTTTAAATTAATTTTGCTATGCCCTTTTTCGAGGTTAGTATACTGTGCCTCTGTGTAACAGTGACACAGAAGTGATACCCGGGGTAAACCTACGATCCCCCATCCACTCATCAAGATTCCTCTTGAAGAGAGTCAATGAGGGACTCTGCCTAACCTGGACTGGGATTTTATACCAGAGTGAAGGGAGCCTCTGGGTTATGAATCTGTCCCTCCAGCATGTCCTATTTATTTCAGTGCTGAGGTTCAAGTCTCTCGAGCGCGTAGCTCAATGGGATTTGGATTTTCTGAGGTGCAGCATGTCCATTAATTCCGGGTTGGACATGGCTTTATCGTCAGGCACAGATCGCCTCTGAGCAGACGGTATGCCACTGAGTAGAGCTGGAGTTTCTTTAACCGGGCAGCATATGGCATCTGTTTGAGCCCTTTGATCCTCTTGGTGAGGTACTTTTGGGGTCTTTCCAGTTGCTGCAGGTGTCTGGTAAGGTACATCCTAAAAGGGGCATTGTACTCAATTATGGGCCTGATGAGGGATGAGTAAAGAGGCACGATGACCTCCCTGATCTAGATGTGAATCCCTTCATGATTAGGTGGGCTATATAAAATGTTTTCTAACCACTTTGGCCACGTGGTTGTCAAATGAGAGATTGCTATCAACTTGGGTCCCCAGGTCCCTAATGACTTCTTCTGCACTTAATGGATTACCACCTATGTGGTAATTTGTGGGCACTTTGTTTTTGCCAAAGGGGATGACTATACACTTTTGGCGTTTAGCTTGAGGCCATGGCTCTGGCACCAGTTGTCTGTTTCTATGAGGCCCTTTTGGAGGATGCTTGTGTCGGCTGGAGAGTCGATTATAGCACCCAGTTTGCAGTCATCTGCGAACTTGGTCAGCCACAGTCCTTCCGTGTTGGCCTGTACCTCTGAGAAATATATACCGAACAGGAGAGGTCCCAGGACTGAGCCTTGTGGGACGCCACTTGTAACTGGTTTGGAGTCTGACATGGCTCCAGCAATTCTAACCATGTGGGTTCTGTCCTTGAGCCAGTTTGCAACCCATCTAGTGACATAGGGGTTTATATTTAAGCTGGTGAGCTTACCTATAATGTCCAAGTGGGGTATTGTATCGGAGGCTTTTGCGAGTTCCAGGTAGGCTGTGTGGACCACCTTCCCCTCGTCAATGGCCTTGGTGACTGTTTCAAAGAAATCGACCAAGTTTAAGAGGCAGGATCTGCCCTTAAGGCCGAACTGGGTAGGATCCAGTGTCTGTAGGTCCCCAATATCTTTTTTTATGAGGTCCATGATGATCCTTTCCATAGCTTTGCAGACCAAGCTAGTCAGGCTTATGGGGCGATAGTTTCCAGGATCTGTTGAGGCACCACCTTTGTGGAGAGGGACCACAGTTGCTGTACGCCACTCTTTGGGTACATATCCTGTGTAAGGCTGAAATTGAACAGTAGTTTTATGTTTGGGTTTAGCTCTTCTTGGCGTTCATGTAGGACGCAGCCCGGGACACCGTCTGGTCCCATTGATGCTGTGTTTTTTGCTTTGATGAGGGTGGCTTTTAACTGAGCATCTGAGATGTCAGGGGGGCAGCACTCTGCTGAGATAGATATTTGCCCTTTTGGTGGGGAGGGGGGGAGAAGTTTGCGCTGAACCTGTCAGCTAGGATGTTGGCAATGTCTGTGGGTTCGGTGTATTTTTTGTCATTTTGGACTAATTCTGAGCATATCTGGGAATTCCCACGCAGGTTCCTAACATAACTAAAGAAAGCCTTGTGATTATCCTTAGTGTCTTGTGCAATTTTTCTCTCGAAGCTGGCCTTAGACGATTTTATGAGTGCCCGTAGTTTTTTGCTAACACTGATCAGAGATGCCTTCCCTTTTTGGGATTTTGCTCTATCATGTAGTAGCTTCCTCCTTCTATTGTATAGTTTGTTTATGGCTGGGGTCCACCAGACAGGGCGTCTGCCTTTGGAGGATTGGGTCTTGGTTTTATTTGGGATTGCATGATCCATGCATTCCTGAAGGTGTTCATAGAATGCGTTTATAAAGGATTCTGCGGTCTGGGCCGTATTTTCCACAGGCCCGGGGACTTTGAAGGATTCCACCTCGGTTTTGAGGAGTGTGAAATTTGCTTTAGAAGTTTTTCACTGTGGTTTTCTGGGCAGGGGGTGGGGTCGGGATGTGAATATCCAGTGAGATTAGTTTATGGTCTGATCTTACCATTGAGGGATACACTTCTGGTCTGGAGCATAGAGCCCCCATGTTGGTGATGATCAGGTCCAGTATGTTTTCCCCTCTTGTGGGAGTGGTAACAAGTTGTTCCATAGCATTTGAGTTTATAAGTTCTAGGAACCTTTGAGCTAGGGTGTTGGAGCTAGAGTAATGCTCCCAGTCTATGTTTGGGTAGTTGAAGTCGCCCAATATAATGGTGTTTGGAGAGACCTTCATATTTTCTAGTGTTCTCAGGAAGGCTGAGTGGGGTTCCTGGGTTTGGGAGGGTGGTCTGTAGCAGGCTATAAACTGGAAGGCAGTTTTACCCACTGTTAGTTGCACATGGATAGTCTCTGATGCTTCGTGCTGTGCCACCAACCTGGAGGTGTGGGTATCTTTGTGAATATTGATACTCCCCCTCCTTTTGTGGTTCGGTCCAAGTTTTGGGGCCGAAAAGCATGGTATGAGGTATAACCTGGTAGTGCTGGGGTGCTCTCGGGAGCCTTGAACCAGGTTTCTGTTACTGCACAGATATCGATGTTCTCCATGCTAAGGTGAGTTTCGAATGCATGCATGTTGAGGTTTAGACTTCTGGCGTTGAGTAGCATTACTCTTAGTTTCTTATCCCTTGTGATACCTATGGAGGTGGGTTTGTCTTTTGAGCCTTGCCTAAAAAGGCACTATGGGGGTAGCAAGAGCCTTTGCCAATATCCGAAAGCCCAGGGGTGACAGGTGCAAGCCGTCCCTAGCGAAGCATCGTGGCCTGTCGAGCATGTCATCCCAGGCTGACAGGCATTGGATCCCCTTTGAATGACACCAATACTTAAGCCAATTGTTGAAATTGATCATCTTGTCTTCATATTGTGGCATAATTCTTGGTGAGGGTAAGATGCTACTCAAGGTCAGGGTCATACCGGCCTGGGCCACATGCTCAGAGAGCTCCTCTATGTCTCTTTTCATGTAGTCCAGGGAGGTATGTCTCAGGTCATTCACACCAGCATGGACAATGACTGAGTCATATTTGTACTTGCCTTGGAGTGACCTGAGTGCTTGTGTTATGTGGCGGATCCTAGCGCCCGACAGGCAGCTCACCGTGACCTTCTCCTTGTTCAACCTGGTGAGCGGGACGTCAGTGTGCCTGACGATAGAGTCACCTATTACAAGTGTATCAGGTGTGTTGTTTAGCCTTAAGGGCTGTGACTGTTCAGCACACTGGCTTTGTGAGCTATGTGTTGCACGTGTTTTGTTTTGGGGTAGCGGTTGCTTGGGTGTCTGCTTTGGAGGTCTCTGCTGCTTAGGCAGATTTTTATTTAGAGCCTCCGAGTATGTTTTTGTGTGTTTATGTGTTTGGTTTGCTGTCGTGGAGGGTCTATGTGAGACTGGAATTGTAGTGAGTGTGGTTTCCTTCTCCTCCTGACAGGTTTCGCCAGTACTGAGTTGAGAGAGCTTAGCCTCCAGTTTGGCTATATGGTTGCATCTCTCACATGTGTTGGAATTTGTTGGGAGGAGGAGAGGGTTGTCTGTGTACATGAGACAGTTGTAACATTGCCTCAAGATTCCCAGATTCACCAGCTGGACCGGAGAGGAGATTGACAACTGACCTTTGGACAGGCTAGAATGGTATTGGGAATTCCTTTATAATTGAAAAAAAAGGGCCAATGGGAAACAAGGTACTCAAGGGGAGTTTGTGAGGGTGTAGTGCTTTTAATTTTTTAGTGCTGACTTATATAATTGCTTTAGTGAGCAAGTGCCAGGTAACTTAAATGCAATGTGTTACAGGTAACTTAAATGCAAAAACGACAAACAGTAACTTTCTTTCAAGTGAAACAAGGAAATAAGTACAATAAGCAATGCAGATATCACTAGGGATCCACAGAAGCGCTGAAAAGCCGCGTTTTAGGTGGAATTAGCGTTTCAGGGAAATAACAAGCAAACAAACAACAAGCATACAAACAAAGCTAGATTCAGCACTTTTAGAATAACAGACACTGAGCCCTCAATCAGCAGTTCCCAACTTAGAAGGATGTAAGCTACTTGTCCTGCCACCACAGTGCAGGCCACAAACCTTCCTAATGTAAAACAACTGGTCTGAATCCCAAGTGCTTAATCCAAAAGACTTAGAATGATAGCTACACTTTAATCAAGTTACTACCAAGCAGTAATAAATAAAATTGAATACTTTAAAGAATGCCTGGATTAGTGCTCAAGTTATACAAACAAAGCTAGATTCAGCAGGCCTTGATCAAGTCTATGCTACAGCAAACAAGGTGTACCAATTTCAGTAAGAAGCAGTTCAAATATGCAGGCACTATAAGCCTTTAACCAGAAATTCCCAGCTCAGAAGGGCAGAGTCCAGCCTCTCCTCCCACAAGAGTGCAGACCACGAACCCTCTTAATGTAAAATAACTGGCCTGAAGCCCAAGTGCTTAAACCAGAATTAATACACTTTTAGAATAACAGACACTGAGCCCTCAATCAGCAGTTCCCAACTTAGAAGGATGTAAGCTACCTGTTTTGACACTACAGTGCAGACCACAAACCTTCTTAATGTAAAACAACTGGTCTGAAGCCCAAGTGCTTAAACTAAAAGGTTTAGAATGAGTTACACCAAGCAGTAATAAATACAATTGAGTACTTTTAAGATGATGCAAAAGCAAAATAAAGTAGGAAAAAACACAACTACAGTAAAAGCAGATACATTTTTTTTTGAGTGAGCAAATGAGATGGGCCCAGGAGGAGTATCCAAGTGCAAATTTACAAGAGGGGCGGGCAGTTTCAAAGCCACCAAGATTAACACCAAGACAAAAACAGGGAGGGTGGGTGGGGACCTACTGAAAAAACAGTCACAACTTCCAGCTAGATGTTGCTCAATGCAACACAAACAAATAACTTTAAATCGTGTATTATTTGATAAAAGTGCAGATAAAAATTTACTTAACTCCACTTATGCGTTCAGTTGATTGTATGCAGGTCTTATCTGGCCAAAGCTCACAGTTTAAACAGAAAATAATTCACTGTACCACTTGTATAAGACAGAAACTGAATAACAATGACGTAAACTACCCCCACCCACGTATCACTGGCTATGCAGGTTTTTTAACGAGCCTTAACTGAAAATACCACTTGTATAAGACCTACTGAAAAAACAGTCACAACTTCCAGCTAGATATTGATCAATGCAACACAAAAAATTACTTTAAATCGTGTATTATTTGATAAAAGTGCAGATAAAAAATTACTTAACTCCACTTATGCGTTCAGTTGATTGTATGCAGGTCTTATCTGGCCAAAGCTCACAGTTTAAACAGAAAATAATTCACTGTACCACTTGTATAAGACAGAAACTGAATAACAATGACGTAAACTACCCCCACCCACGTATCACTGGCTATGCAGGTTTTTTAACGAGCCTTAACTGAAAATACCACTTGTATAAGACCTACTGAAAAAACAGTCACAACTTCCAGCTAGATATTGATCAATGCAACACAAACAAATTACTTTAAATCGTGTATTATTTGATAAAAGTGCAGATAAAAAATTACTTAACTCCACTTATGCGTTCAGTTGATTGTATGCAGGTCTTATCTGGCCAAAGCTCACAGTTTAAACAGAAAATAATTCACTGTACCACTTGTATAAGACAGAAACTGAATAACAATGACGTAAACTACCCCCACCCACTTATCACTGGCTATGCAGGTTTTTTAACAAGCCTTAACTGAAAATACCACTTGTATAAGACTTATCACTGGCTATGCAGGTTTTTTAACAAGCCTTAACTGAAAATACCACTTGTATAAGACCTACTGAAAAAACAGCCACAACTTCCAGCTAGATATTGCTCAATGCAACACAAACAAATTACTTTAAATTGTGTATTATTTGATAAAAGTGCAGATAAAAATTTACTTAACTCCACTTATGTGTTCAGTTGATTGTATGCAGGTCTTAGCTGGCCAAAGCTCACAGTTTAAACAGAAAATAATTCAATGTACCACTTGTATAAGACAGAAACTGAATAACAATGAAGTAAACTACCCCCACCCACATATCACTGGCTATGCAGGTTTTTTAACAAGCCTTAACTGAAAATACCACTTGTATAAGACCTACTGAAAAAACAGTCACAACTTCCAGCTAGATATTGCTCAATGCAACACAAACAAATTACTTTAAATCGTGTATTATTTGATAAAAGTGCAGATAAAAAATTACTTAACTCCACTTATGCGTTCAGTTGATTGTATGCAGGTCTTAGCTGGCCAAAGTTCACAGTTTTAACAGAAAATAATTCACTGTACCACTTGTATAAGACAGAAACTGAATAACAGTGAAGTAAACTACCCCCACCCACTTATCACTGGCTATGCAGGTTTTTTAACAAGCCTTAAGTGAAAATACCACTTGTATAAGACCTACTGAAAAAACAGTCACAATTTCCAGCTAGATATTGCTCAATGCAACACAAACAAATTACTTTAAATTGTGTATTATTTGATAAAAGTGCAGATAAAAATTTACTTAACTCCACTTATGTGTTCAGTTGATTGTATGCAGGTCTTAGCTGGCCAAAGCTCACAGTTTAAACAGAAAATAATTCACTGTACCACTTGTATAAGACAGAAACTGAATAACAATGAAGTAAACTACCCCCACCCACGTATCACTGGCTATGCAGGTTTTTTAACGAGCCTTAACTGAAAGTACCACTTGTATAAGACCTACTGAAAAAACAGTCACAACTTCCAGCTAGATGTTGCTCAATGCAACACAAACAAATTACTTTAAATCGTGTATTATTTGATAAAAGTGCAGATAAAAATTTACTTAACTCCACTTATGCGTTCAGTTGATTGTATGCAGGTCTTATCTGGCCAAAGCTCACAGTTTAAACAGAAAATAATTCACTGTACCACTTGTTTAAGACAGAAACTGAATAACAATGACGTAAACTACCCCCACCCACTTATCACTGGCTATGCAGGTTTTTTAACAAGCCTTACCTGAAAATACCACTTGTATAAGACCTACTGAAAAAACAGTCACAACTTCCAGCTAGATATTGCTCAATGTAACACAAACAAATTACTTTAAATTGTGTATTATTTGATAAAAGTGCAGATAAAAATTTACTTAACTCCACTTATGCGTTCAGTTGATTGTATGCAGGTATTATCTGGCCAAAGCTCACAGTTTAAACAGAAAATAATTCACTGTACCACTTGTATAAGACAGAAACTGAATAACAATGACGTAAACTACCCCCACCCACGTATCACTGGCTATGCAGGTTTTTTAACGAGCCTTAACTGAAAATACCACTTGTATAAGACCTACTGAAAAAACAGTCACAACTTCCAGCTAGATATTGCTCAATGCAACACAAACAAATTACTTTAAATCATGTATTATTTGATAAAAGTTCAGATAAAAAATTACTTAACTCCACTTATGCGTTCAGTTGATTGTATGCAGGTCTTATCTGGCCAAAGCTCACAGTTTAAACAGAAAATAATTCACTGTACCACTTGTATAAGACAGAAACTGAATAACAATGATGTAAACTACCCCCACCCACTTATCACTGGCTATGCAGGTTTTTTAACAAGCCTTAACTGAAAATACCACTTGTATAAGACTTATCACTGGCTATGCAGGTTTTTTAACAAGCCTTAACTGAAAATACCACTTGTATAAGACCTACTGAAAAAACAGCCACAACTTCCAGCTAGATATTGCTCAATGCAACACAAACAAATTACATTAAATTGTGTATTATTTGATAAAAGTGCAGATAAAAATTTACTTAACTCCACTTATGTGTTCAGTTGATTGTATGCAGGTCTTAGCTGGCCAAAGCTCACAGTTTAAACAGAAAATAATTCACTGTACCACTTGTATAAGACAGAAACTGAATAACAATGAAGTAAACTACCCCCACCCACATATCACTGGCTATGCAGGTTTTTTAACAAGCCTTAACTGAAAATACCACTTGTATAAGACCTACTGAAAAACAGTCACAACTTCCAGCTAGATATTGCTCAATGCAACACAAACAAATTACTTTAAATTGTGTATTATTTGATAAAAGTGCAGATAAAAATTTACTTAACTCCACTTATGCGTTCAGTTGATTGTATGCAGGTCTTAGCTGGCCAAAGCTCACAGTTTAAACAGAAAATAATTCACTATACCACTTGTATAAGACAGAAACTGAATAACAATGAAGTAAACTACCCCCACCCACGTATCACTGGCTATGCAGGTTTTTTAACGAGCCTTAACTGAAAATACCACTTGTATAAGACCTACTGAAAAAACAGTCACAACTTCCAGCTAGATATTGATCAATGCAACACAAACAAATTACTTTAAATCGTGTATTATTTGATAAAAGTTCAGATAAAAAATTACTTAACTCCACTTATGCGTTCAGTTGATTGTATGAAGGTCTTATCTGGCCAAAGCTCACAGTTTAAACAGAAAATAATTCACTGTACCACTTGTATAAGACAGAAACTGAATAACAATGACGTAAACTACCCCCACCCACTTATCACTGGCTATGCAGGTTTTTTAACAAGCCTTAACTGAAAATACCACTTGTATAAGACTTATCACTGGCTATGCAGGTTTTTTAACAAGCCTTAACTGAAAATACCACTTGTATAAGACCTACTGAAAAAACAGCCACAACTTCCAGCTAGATATTGCTCAATGCAACACAAACAAATTACTTTAAATTGTGCATTATTTGATAAAAGTGCAGATAAAAATTTACTTAACTCCACTTATGTGTTCAGTTGATTGTATGCAGGTCTTAGCTGGCCAAAGCTCACAGTTTAAACAGAAAATAATTCACTGTACCACTTGTATAAGACAGAAACTGAATAACAATGAAGTAAACTACCCCCACCCACATATCACTGGGCTATGCAGGTTTTTTAACAAGCCTTAACTGAAAATACCACTTGTATAAGACCTACTGAAAAGTAGTCACAACTTCCAGCTAGATATTGCTCAATGCAACACAAACAAATTACTTTAAATTGTGTATTATTTGATAAAAGTGCAGATAAAAATTTACTTAACTCCACTTATGCGTTCAGTTGATTGTATGCAGGTCTTAGCTGGCCAAAGCTCACAGTTTAAACAGAAAATAATTCACTGTACCACTTGTATAAGACAGAAACTGAATAACAATGAAGTAAACTACCCCCACCCACGTATCACTGGCTATGCAGGTTTTTTAACGAGCCTTAACTGAAAATACCACTTGTATAAGACCTACTGAAAAAGCAGTCACAACTTCCATCTAGATATTGATCAATGCAACACAAACAAATTACTTTAAATCGTGTATTATTTGATAAAAGTTCAGATAAAAAATTACTTAACTCCACTTATGCATTCAGTTGATTGTATGCAGGTCTTATCTGGCCAAAGCTCACAGTTTAAACAGAAAATAATTCACTGTACCACTTGTATAAGACAAAAACTGAATAACAATGACGTAAACTACCCCCACCCACTTATCACTGGCTATGCAGGTTTTTTAACAAGCCTTAACTGAAAATACCACTTGTATAAGACTTATCACTGGCTATGCAGGTTTTTTAACAAGCCTTAACTGAAAATACCACTTGTATAAGACCTACTGAAAAAACAGTCACAACTTCCAGCTAGATATTGCTCAATGCAACACAAATAAATTACTTTAATATGTGTATTATTTGATAAAAGTGCAGATAAATTTTACTTAACTCCACTTATGTGTTCAGTTGAATGTATGCAGGTCTTAGTTGGCCAAAGCTCACAGTTTAAACTGAAAATAATTCACTGTACCACTTGTATAAGACAGAAACTGAATAACAATGAAGTAAACTACCCCCACCCACATATCACTGGCTATGCAGGTTTTTTAACAAGCCTTAACTGAAAATACCACTTGTATAAGACCTACTGAAAAAACAGTCACAACTTCCAGCTAGATATTGCTCAATGCAACACAAACAAATTACTTTAAATTGTGTATTATTTGATAAAAGTGCAGATAAAAATTTACTTAACTCCACTTATGCGTTCAGTTGATTGTATGCAGGTCTTAGCTGGCCAAAGCTCATAGTTTAAACAGAAAATAATTCACTGTACCACTTGTATAAGACAGAAGCTGAATAACAATGAAGTAAACTACCCCCACCCACGTATCACTGGCTATGCAGGTTTTTTAATGAGCCTTAACTGAAAATACCACTTGTATAAGACCTACTGAAAAAACAGTCACAACTTCCAGCTAGATATTGCTCAATGCAACACAAACAAATTACTTTAAATCGTGTATTATTTGATAAAAGTGCAGATAAAAAATTACTTAACTCCACTTATGCGTTCAGTTGATTGTATGCAGGTCTTAGCTGGCCAAAGTTCACAGTTTTAACAGAAAATAATTCACTGTACCACTTGTATAAGACAGAAACTGAATAACAGTGAAGTAAACTACCCCCACCCACTTATCACTGGCTATGCAGGTTTTTTTAACAAGCCTTAAGTGAAAATACCACTTGTATAAGACCTACTGAAAAAACAGTCACAATTTCCAGCTAGATATTGCTCAATGCAACACAAACAAATTACTTTAAACTGTGTATTATTTGATAAAAGTGCAGATAAAAATTTACTTAACTCCACTTATGCATTCAGTTGATTGTATGCAGGTCTTAGCTGGCCAAAGCTCACAGTTTAAACAGAAAATAATTCACTGTACCACTTGTATAAGACAGAAACTGAATAACAATGAAGTAAACTACCCCCACCCACGTATCACTGGCTATGCAGGTTTTTTAACGAGCCTTAACTGAAAATACCACTTGTATAAGACCTACTGAAAAAACAGTCACAACTTCCAGCTAGATATTGCTCAATGCAACACAAACAAATTACTTTAAATCGTGTATTATTTGATAAAAGTGCAGATAAAAAATTACTTAACTCCACTTATGCGTTCAGTTGATTGTATGCAGGTCTTAGCTGGCCAAAGTTCACAGTTTTAACAGAAAATAATTCACTGTACCACTTGTATAAGACAGAAACTGAATAACAGTGAAGTAAACTACCCCCACCCACTTATCACTGGCTATGCAGGTTTTTTAACAAGCCTTAAGTGAAAATACCACTTGTATAAGACCTACTGAAAAAACAGTCACAATTTCCAGTTAGATATTGCTCAATGCAACACAAACAAATTACTTTAAATCGTGTATTATTTGATAAAAGTGCAGATAAAAAATTACTTAACTCCACTTATGCGTTCAGTTGATTGTATGCAGGTCTTAGCTGGCCAAAGCTCACAGTTTAAACTTAGGAATTTCTTACTCCTGCCCCAAACCCGGCCTTTAGCTATCCCCCCTGTACTGGACATTGTTGATGATGTCTTTTCGGAATCTAGCGTGGCCCCTGACTCCTTACCTCTTGCTCCCAGAAAACCAGATAGATATTACATGGTTCATGACTCTCACAAGTTTCTCTCTATAAATCCTACTGCGGATCCTGAGACCATTTCACAGGGACCTGAGGGCATTAAGGCTACTATTGCCAAAAATCTTATCCCCCTCTCATAGAGATTCCAGGGCACTGGATAGATGAGATAAGAAGGTATACACTTCTGCAGCCTTGGCCGTTAGGGCCTTAAACTGCCAGTTTTGTATTAGCAGCATATTATTGAATTGCTTAAACAGAAAATGATGTTGATTCCTGACTGTGCTGAAAATAAGGATGTTAAGTTGTCTATCTCGCCTTCATTCTTGCTGGATGGGTTCGGAGCCGATCCTCGGCTCCGACTCGGCCAATACTAAAGCTCGAGAGCTAATTCCACCGGCTCGAGGCTCCCCTATATCCCACATTGCTAGGCGGTAACTACTCAGATCTCGTTTGCCGCTTAGCTGACGAGGTGCTTTTCTACCGGCTCTGGCAGGTTAGTGAAGATTTAATTCTAAAATTTTCAATCTTAGACCCCTAGTACCCCTTTTTTTACTAAAACCTTTAATTTTAAATTCCCGTTTTCCTGGTTCGACAACTTTGTTGCCCTTAATTCCTTCTCTTATTCCCCTTTAGTTTTAGGCCTTAGGCCCCTTCTAGTCCCCTTGTGTGACTGGTATTTTATTTTTAATTAAGGCTTGTGTGTGTGCTTTCTTGGACCTTTTATTATGTCTAAGGAATCTAAGGTCTCAGGCTTCAAGAAGTGTGACTCGTGCTGTCAGAAAATGTGTCTGACAGACGGTCACACTTCTTGTGTGTATTGCCTGGGACCTTTGCACCTGCAGGACTCTTGTGCTGTTTGCCATGGTTTTAGCCCTAGAGTCCTGCAGGAACGCAAGAATAAGTTAATCTTGCGTGGCTTATTAATGCCTGAAGGCCCCCCGATTCAGTCTGTGTCGGGGAAGCCTTCTAAAACATCCAAACAGTCGGCTCCGGTTTCTGAGTCGACTTCTGGAAATGTGAAGTCTGCTTCGACATCGGCTCTGGCCGAAGCATATGTTTCCAAGCCTCATACTGTTACCTCGGCTCCGGCTGGAGCCGAGGTTGATAAAACTCCATTGGCTGCGATACTCTTATCGGAGCAATCTTCTAGGAAGAGATCTAGATCCCCCTCTATTGGCTCCGTGCACTCGGCGCCAGGATCCCCTCTTCTTTCTGAACGGAGCCATAGAACACATTCCTCACGGTCTTCCAGGCTATCTGACCACGATTTGCAAAGGGTAGTGAGTAGACTTCTCAAGTCCGAGGCACTGGCCCAAATGCTGCATAGCCCGACTCAGCAGTCAGTGGCTATTTCCATTCCCCAATATATTCCTCCTCCGACTCATTTGAGTTCAGAGCCAGGGCTTGTCGGAGCCATGACTGTCAGTGCATCGGATCTGATACCTTCCCTTTTGGCTCCGTCGTCTGCTCCGATCTCCTCCTTGGAGGGATCTCGGCGCCGAGCTTCCCTCGTTGGCTCCGAGGGGGCGAGTGGCATCGGACCCTTGTCTGACCCCGCTCTCCCTCTAGGGGCTTCAGCGCTGGTGAGTTCGGCTCTGACATCGGCCTCGGAGCCGTCCCTGTCGGTGCCGGGGGGGGGTCATTGTCTCTTCGGAGCGGGGACCACCGGCCTTGCCTGATAGGGGTGCCTTCGAGGTCATGCGGAGCGTGCTAGAACCAGGGTCTGCCCCACAGTCGGCTCCGTCAGCTCCTCCATCTACAGTGCCTGCGGTGATTTCTACCCACCCCCTTGCATTAAACCGCAGAGAGCCAACTCCTCAAGTTTCCCCATTGGGAATTTCCTCCTCTTCCGAGGCCTCTCCTGACCCGGTAGGAGATCCCCCTAGGAAGAGGCAGTGCAAGAGGAAGCACATTGACTCCCCTGAGTCTATCACCTCTGACACTGACTTAGAGGAATCTGAAGGTTCCCCTCGATCCCCCTCTGAGGATGTCTCCTTTGCTGACATCCTTGAGATCCTAAAACAGAGGGGGAACTGGCCAGCCCTTAACCCTTCGGAGGATGAGTCAGTGTATCTTGAGGCGTTTGGCTCTCGCCCTTCTACCTCCTGGGTGTCCCCTCCCTTTGACCCCCTTATGGAAGTGGTGGCAAGGAAGGCCTGGACGGCTCCTGATTCAGTGGAACCCACCCCGAGGAGGCCATCTAAATTTATTACTGCCCCTAGAGATAAAGATTTTTTATCCAAAGGTGTCCCCGTTGATGCCATGGTGGTGGCTGCGGCCACTAAGAAGGAGTTAGCTGATCCTTCGGTTTCTGTCCATCCTCCTAATAAGGAATCTAGGACCATGGACAGGTACGGTAAGTGGATGTTCTCATCAGCGACCTTTTCAATGCGGTCGCTGAACTACTTATGCCACTTCACTCGTCTCCAGAGAGATTTACTCAAGGATATGAGTGAAGTGATAAAGGATCCTACAGCTGAGGGGTTTCAAGACAGAATGAACTCCCAGTTGGCAACCCTGAATTCCATCGTTAACTCCTCCATGCGGCTTGTCTCATATGCTGCGGATGGGGCGAGTAGAGCCGCAGGCACAGGTGTTGCCTTACGACGTCACGCCTGGATGTGGCTGTGCAACTTTGCGGACCCTTTCAAGGCGTCCTTCACCAATTCTCCCTTTGATGGATCATCCTTGTTTGGTCCACGGGTGAAGGATACATTGACCAGGTGTGAGGTAGAAGGTAAGACTCTCTCTGCCGTAGGAGTCCGTTTTTCTACCCCTTCTAGACCCTATCCCAAAGGTCAGAGGGGAGGAAAGATGTGGTTCCGTAAACAATCCCAGGGAGTCTCATCTGATGCACAAGGTCTTTTCCCCTCTAGAGGCAGAGGGGGGAATAATAATAGACGCCGCCCTAGAGGCAGAGGAGGTCCGCAAAACCAGGGTAGCAGAGAAATGTTCTCCGATAAACCCTTTCAGCATCCCTGAGGGGCTGCCCGGCTGTCCACCTTCAGAGGCAGTCGGGGGAAGATTATCCCTGTACCCAAAAGCCTGGCTTTCCCTTACTCAAGACAAATGGGTACAGTCGATCATATCCGAGGGTTACAAAATTCCCTTTATTCACATCCCATCCCAACCCAAAGGATCCCTTCCAGACGTTCCACCCAGTCTAAGGGAACAAGCAGCATTAGAAATTTCAAAGCTGCTATCAAAAAGAGCTATCCAATCAGTCCCAGCAGGCCAGCAAGGATCCGGAATCTACTCCAAATTCTTTTTGGTACCAAAGAAAACGGGACTGGAGACCCATACTGGATCTCAGCAACTTAAACAAGTATGTCAGGAAAACAAAATTCCAGATGGTCAAGCTACAGTCCATTCTACCCTTCTTGGGTCAGGACAATTGGATGTGCTCGATAGATCTTCAGGACTCGTACTACCACATCAAGATGAACAGACGCTCCAGGAGATTTCTCCGCTTCAGGCTGGGAGCCAGTCACTACCAGTTCAGGGCCCTGCCCTTTGGTCTCACTACAGCCCCCCGTGTGTTTACCAAATGCATGGCAGTGGTCGCGGCTCACTTGAGACGTCAAGGATTCCAGGTGTTTCCATATTTAGATGACTGGCTCCTTACCGCCACCACCAGACATCAGCTTCTTCTATCCAGGGACTTCACCATCCAAACTTGCCAAGCTCTAGGCATTTCAATAAATTTCGAAAAATCTGCCTTGTCGCCTTGTCAATCTATTACCTTTATAGGCGCCACCTTAGACACACTCAATCTTTCAGCCAGACTCACAGAGCAGAGAGTGTCAGACATTCGAAAACAAGTTTCCCTTCTCTTACAATGCAACAAAGTCAAAGCCAGACTAGTTTTGAAGGTATTAGGACTAATGGCAGCAGCTATTCCCCTTCTCCTCTTAGCTCGCTTCCACATGAAGATCCTCCAATGGATGCTGTTTACTCAATGGTCCTTTCAACAGCTCCCGATGTCCCATACCATATTGATAACTCAATCATGCAGGAATCAACTGTCTTGGTGGATCACATCACCTCAGGTTCTCCGAGGAAGACCCTTCACTCCCCCCCCCCCCCCAGTCGCCACGTTGACAACAGACGCCTCCCTGATCAGGTGGGGGGGCATTATCAGGGCAGGACAGTCCAAGGCACGTGGCAACCTTCCGAGTGCCACTTGCACATAAATGTCTTTGAGATGAGAGCAGTGCTTTTAGCGTTGCAAGCCCTTCACGACTCTCTTCCCACTGGGACTATTGCAATTCAGACGGACAACATGTCCTTAGTGTGGTACATCAACAAACAAGGCGGAACCAGATCATACCCTTTATGTCGAGAGGCACTCAGACTTTGGCAATGGGCGATCTCTTCTCAGCATTTTCTGATAGCAACGCACATTCCCGGGAAATCCAACGTTATTGCAGACAAATTGAGCAGGGCAATTCTCATGTCCCACGAGTGGTCTCTAAAGAAATCAGTTCTAGAAGAAGTATTCCTAAGATGGGGCCAGCCTTGCTGCGATCTTTTTGCTACTCCCCAAAACAGCGAGTGTCACGACTTCTTCACTCTCTTCCCGTTACCAGGCCATCCCACCAGAGACGCTCTAGTCCACGATTGGCCCCGGGGACTTCTATATGCCTTTCCCCCTTTTCCACTGATATCTCAAAGAATTCAGAAAGCCATCGCTTTGAGAGTGACAATGATCCTCACTGCCCCTTACTGGCCTCGACAGATATGGTTTCCATTTCTTCATCGTTACCTTTTGGAGCAGCCTTGGCATCTGGACCCAGTACCAGATCTGTTAACCCACCAATCGGGTCAGCTGCACCAATCTCTGCTTTCTGTAAACCTCACAGCGTGGTTTCTCCGATTCCGATCTTAGCCAGGCTTCCCTCAATATCTCGCTCGGTCCGAGATATCTTGATTGCCTCTCATAAATCTTCTACCCGGAAGATTTACAGTAGCAAATGGAAACGCTTCTCTTTTTGGGCAACATCAAAAAACATAGATCCCTTTACTGCACCTATCCAGTCTATTCTAGACTTTCTAGCAGAACTCTTTCATTTAGGATCATCTGCATCTACCATTAGAGTTCAACTGGCTGCCATATCTAATTTTCATGTTGGTGTCTCGGAGTCTAGCATCATGGCTCACAAACTCTGTAAAGCCTTTTTAAGGGGCGTATTTCTTCTCAAACCTCCAATCAAAGATCCCCCGCCTCAATGGGATTTAAACTTGGTTCTGGCATCCTTAATCCTTCCCCCCTTCGAACCGGCGGCTTCATGTTCTCTGAAGTTGCTTTCTTGGAAGACACTTTCTGGTAGCTATAACTTCAGCGAGAAGGGTATCTGAACTCCATGCTCTGTGCAGTCGTCCTCCTTACTTAGTGTTTCACAAAGATAGGGTATCCCTCCGTACTAATCCATCCTTTTTACCTAAAGTTTCCTCTCAAGCAAACCTAAACCAAATTATTGATCCCCCCGTCTTTTTCCCTAACTATTCAAACAGGTCGGAACAAAAGCTACATTTTCTGGATGTTCATCGCCAACTTAGATATTACTTAGACAGGACTAAACAATTCAGGAAATCTGATCAATTGTTTCTGTCATATGCGGAAGGGAAATTGGGCCTTCCTGTTACTAAAGTATCTCTCTCTAGATGGCTCACCTCTACAATTACCTTCATCTATGAGATCAGACATCAAAAACTACCCTCAAGACCTAGAGCTCATTCAACTAGGGCATTAGCTACATCCGTAGCTTTTCAGGATAGGCTGCCAATAGATTCCATTTGTGCAGCAGCCACCTGGGCTTCTCCTCATACCTTCATTTCACATTACAAATTGGACATGGTCTCCAGAAGCCGTGCCAACTTTGGTTCCACTGTTCTCAAGAGTCTGTTCAGATAGGCCACCCGGGATAAGGTGCTAGGGACGCAGTCCCATCCAGCAAGAATGAAGGCGCGATAGACAACTTAACATTAAGAAGTTATGTACCTACCATAACTTTCCATGTTAGTTGTCTTCTTCTCACCTTCTTTCTTGCGTCCCACCCTCCTTCCCCCAAGCCTGGACAGACCGATAGGAATTCAGTTTGTGTTCCTCCTCTGGAAGTCATCATTCCCACACGTTTTTCCATCTCCTTTTCTCCTTTCTTAGGTCTGCGATACCTTTCACGCAGGTTGTTAGTGAGGTGGGTTTCCCTTCTCCATTCTATGGAGACTAGGGTTGCTTGGTATAGCTATCAAACGAGATCTGAGTAGTTACCGCCTAGCATTGTGGGATATAGGGGAGCCTCGAGCCGGTGGAATTAGCTCTCGAGCTTTAGTATTGGCCGAGTCGGAGCCAAGGATCGGCTCCGAACCCATCCAGCAAGAAAGAAGGCGAGAAGAAGACAACTAACATGGAACGTTATGGTAGGTACATAACTTCTTAATTTGCAGGATTTAATGCATTCTGCTGAACAAGTTGGAAAACATACTTTGCAATGTGGTTTTGATTCACTAGAGGCATCTTGCAGGGCTGCTGTCACTGGGTCTGGACTTAGAAGGCATGCTTGGCTTAAGGAGCAATCTTTGCCAGATCATGTTAAAGCTAAATTGCTGGATGCTCCCTTAAACCAGGATCACCTGTTTGGCAACAAAGCAGAAGAAGTACTTAAAAAGATAGAGGAGCTAAATCTATGCAAACTGTTAAAGATTTCCTGCAAGTGCAGCCTCCAAGATTTAGTAGGCATTGGCCCTCTAAGAACTGGTCCTTTCTTGCCTTTTCCAGGCCTTCTCAATCCAAACCCAGAACCAGCAGAACACTGCTTCATTCCCAAGGTATGCACAGGACTAAGCAGTGGGGGACTCCCACTTCCAAAGAAGGGAGTAGTAAGACTCCCCCCTATGCTAAACTGTCTCAATGACTTAACTTTAAAACTTCCAAGCCCTTCTCAACTGACTGCTCCTTTAGGGGGAAAGATTGCTCTGCAGGCAAAAAACTGGGAACTCATTACCCAGGACAAATGGGTTTTAAATATAGTTTCCTAAGGATACAGATTCCACTTCCACACTTTACCAACCCCAGACGGTTGGCCAGATCTAACCCAAAATCAGTGGGCAGAGGCTCAAAAGCAAGTTCTCCCGCTCTTAAGTATAAGGGCCATTCAAACTGTCCCAGAAGAGGAAAGGGGACAAGGTTTCTACTCAAGGCTTTTCCTGGTGCCCAGAAAAGACAACTATTGGCGTTCTATCCTGGATCTCTCTATCCTAAACACTTTTTTGGTGATCACAAAATTCAAGATGCTAACTCTTCACCAGTTGCTTCCTATGCTAGGCAAGGATGCCTGGTTGGCAACACTGGATTTAAAGGAAGCCTACCTGCACATCCTAATCAAGGAATCTTGCAGAAAATACCTACGCTTCAAAGCAGGCTTCATGCACTATCAGTTCTCTACATTGCCCTTTGGCTTGTCTACTGCGCCCAGGGTATTCACAAAGTACCTAGCTCCAGTCATTGCATTTTGCAGGCAAAGAAATATTCAAATATACCCATACCTGGATGATTGTCTAATTCAGGCAGAAAGCCAGGATATACTATTGAATCATCTGGTATTTGTACAAAAGGTGCTAACTTCTCTGGGGTACACCATAAACGAAAAAAAATCACATCTTGTACCCTGCCAACAAATTGTATTCCTGGGAGCAAGCTTGAACACAGCTTCCCAGATGGCTTTCCTCACACCAGAGAAACAAGTTCATTTGACAGCTTACTTCAAACTAATGGCCACAAAGACCCTGCTATCTGCAAGACAAATATTGCAAGCCTTGGGGTTCATGGCCTCTTGCATTCTCCTAATTCCATATGCAAGACTGCATATGAGGAAACATCAGTGGTATCTAAAAAGCCTATTGTGTCAACATTCTCAGGATCTAGAAGCAATGATTCCTATCATCTTGCCTACAGTTAGAGTTCCTTTGGTGGGCAGAGGCCTGCCACCAAAACAAGGGACTGCCATTCACTCTACCCAACAACAGACGCATCAGACTATGCATGGGGGGCTTACTTGGCAGGGAAGTGCATTCAGGGCAAACGGAACCCAAGTCAAATGTGCCTGCATAGCAATCAAAAAGAAATATTAGCTGTACAGAATGCTCTGACAGCCTTCAAGGACCACATTCTTCCAGGACAATTAATGGTAAAGACAGACAAACACCACTGTTATGTGGTACATAAACAAGCAGGGGGGAACCCACTCATACCATCTCTGCAGACTAGCCATGGTTCTGTGGAGCACAGCCTTGAGGTACCAAGTGCACCTACAGGCTCAATTCCTGCCAGGAAAGCTAAATACACTGGCAGACGAACTAAGCAGAAATCTCATGGACCCAAACGAGTGGAAACTGGAACCAAAGACATTCAACATGTTGATAAACAAATGGGGAGCACAGAGATATACCTGTTTGCCTCCCTCCAGAACTACCAATTGGACAAATTCTGCACAAGGACTCCCCACAAACAAAATTGGAAAGTGAATGCCCTGTATTTCACCTGGAAAAAAGTTTATGCCTTTCCTCTCCAAGGTGCTACTAAAGATCAGACAGGACATTCTAAGGATGTTACTGATTGCACCAGACTGGCCACGCCAACACTGGTAATCCCTCTTGCGCAGTGTGTCACTGCTGGCACCATGGCACCTGCCTCAGACCCCTACCTTGCTGTCCCAGCAAGAGAGACAGATTCTGCACTTTCAGTTTCAAACCCTGAACCTTGCAACCTGGCTAATAACCTGATTTATGCGTTACCATCCCTCAGGAAACAAGTGTTGGATGTCATTCTGGAGGCAAGGAGGCCTAGTACTGGAAAATCTTATGCTGAGAAATGGAAAATATTCTGTTCCTAGAACCATACTCAGGGGATGGGCACAGCAGCTCCCAATTTACCTCAGATTCTTCAATACTTAACTGAGATGCTTCATAAGGGCTTTTCTTTTTCCTCCACCAAAATTCATGCCTCAGCCATTTCAGCTCATTACAACACAAAACCACACCTCTTCTCTCATCCACTGCTCAAGCAGTTCTTCAGAGGGACCAAAAACTTAAGACCACCCAGGAGAGCCCCAACTCCAGCCTGGGACCTTAACTTTGTATTGGAAAAACTCACTCTACCTTCTTTTGAGTCAGCTGCAAATGCAGAGTTGAAATTCCTTTCTTGGAAAACAGCCTTCCTCTTAGCCATCACTTCAGCAAAAAGAGTGTCTGAATTACACGCCCTTATGGCAGTGGAGCCTTTCATCATCTTTCATGCGGCCAGGGTGTCCCTCAGGACCAGTCCCTCCTTCATGCCCAAGGTAGTACCCAGTGTGGCTCTTAATCAGTCCATTTATTTGCCAACCTTCTTTTCTAATCCACAGAACAAAGGGGAACGTATACTGCACTCCTTAAATGTGCACAGACAGCTTAGATTTTAGTTGGACAGGACTAAACCTCTCAGGAAATCTGAACAGCTGCTGGTGACATTTGCTGCAGGGGCAGAGGGGAAGGCCATTTCAAAGCAAACCATTTCTAAATGGATAGGCCATTGCATTCATTTCTGCTATAAGCACCATGGAAAACCTGTCCCACAAGGGATAAGACCACATTCAACCAGGGCTGCATCTACCTCTACAACCTTTCTCAGAGGTGTCCCTACCAGGGACGTCCTAGAAGCTGCTACCTGGAGTTCTGTACATACTTTCACAAAGCATTACCATTTGCCAATTTTCTCTAAATCCAGAGCTGGCTTGCCACTGCAGTCTTGCAGGGTCTTATAGCTGGTCCTAATGCTATCTAATTTCCTCCTCCCATCCTTAGCTTTGGGAATCTACCCAAATGTGATGACTGCAACAGTGAAACATGAAGAACATAGTACAGTTGTGTACACATACCATAAATGTAGATGTTAGAGTGTATTCACTGTTGCAGCCCCCTGACTTCTTTTGGCTATACCTCTATTCCTTTTTACTATGCTTAAAGCTTTATGGTGTATTTGCTTTTTTGTTGGAGGTGTAACCTTGTATATATATTTAATTGCTTCCCATTAGGGGGCACATGACATCTGGGGCAAGAAAAAAACTAATGTAATGGTGTCGGCTGCATGCTTTATACCCCTGACTACCTGATATCATGGAAGACCGACGCAGGACCCAAGACTTTGATAATCAGGCTGACTGAGGGCTACTGCAAGCAGATAACCCAAATGTGATGACTGCAACAGTGAATACACTCAGGACATCTACATTTATGGTAAGTATACACAACTGTACCTTCTTAACTATTATAGTAATCCCAGCACTATTTATTTCTTACCCGAAGCAATTATTATCTTAATTATTATCTTAATCCATCGTTTCCCTATAGATTGTAACAATTGCTCTTTTGTCATGGGTGATTCCTGAATTAAAATTAAATTAGCTTTAGACTTATAGGCAAGGTGAAAAAAGGTTTTCTTTTCTTAGCTAGTTGGATTCCCTTCACATTCCAAGAATTAGTCTCCCACAATTTGTACTGATATAGACAAAATTACACAGAGACGGTACATTGAAGCAAATGAAAGAATAATAAAGCATAGTGAGACTACCTTTGATTGATTAGATAAATGGCACATATCTCTTCTTGCTCTAACCTCATGTCTAACCTCATGTCTAAACACAAATCCAACAGGCCCAGAAGAGGGAGGAAAGGTAAGTAGTATTAACATTAATATGGTATAACGACAATATTTAAAAAAGTCCACAGTATCACAGAATATAAAAGTTAATTTAACTTTCCCCTTGCTAAAAACAGAAGTTGCACAGAAAAAGCCTACCAAAACTAGCCTGATACAGACCACCATCAACTATTTACCCAGCTCTTCAAAATATTTAGTGTTTCAAACAGAAACCGCCAAGCTAGTAGTGCGTGTGAATAACACAAACATATTGAGGATATGAGAGACTCAAGCCTCAATTATTACATATTAGTTCCAGTACAACCATGCAGGAATTTTTAAAACTTGAGTCCCCCAGTAACCAATATTGTTCTATTGTGTCTTTGATTTGCTGATTCACCATATAGTGGTGTAAAGGCTAGTGTTTTTCTTGCTGGGTCTGTAAGGTACTGTTGCCCTGTAAAGAGAGCCAAGATTCTTTTGGTTCTTTTTAATTTTGAAGAATATGTTGGTCAAATTTAAGGTTGTCATCTATGACAATGCCCAGTAATTTAATGTGTGTGGTACTACCTCAGTTTTAGTATTATTTGCAGATGTAACCAAGAAAGACTGCTTCAGATGGAGATAATGTTTTGAGCTGAAGACCATCAGTTTTGTTTTACTGAGATTAAGGAGTATGTTTGAATTTTTCATTGAGGTTTCGATTGAAGAGAAAAAAAATGGTGATTTCTTGTAGTCTGGATATTGTGGGGGCTGTTCATATTAAAGTTGAATCATCTGCATATTGTACTATATTTGCTTGGTGTATGGCAGTGTGAAGCCTGTTTGTAAAAATATTAAAAAGAAGGGGTCCTAGTATATATTTGGGAGAGAGGAAGAGAGGTCTTGTTGCATATTAATTCCATAATGATCCTTTTGTAGCCTTACATATTTTGCTGGTCAGGCTTATGCATCTGTAATTTCCCAGGTCCTTTGACAACCCCACCTTTATGCAAAGGGATGACTGTCCTCTATTCATTCAGCATGAAAGCTTTTTGGATACTGATACTGAATAGCCTCTAAAGTGGGTATGGCAAGTCTTTCTGGCTAGACAGTAGGTAGCCCAATATGTTATCAGATCCCTTAGAAGCAGTGTTCTTGGCTTTGGATAGTGCCTTGAGAACCTGTTCTTTTTGTGATTTGGGTGGGGGGATGTAGATACAAGAATGTGTTCTGGGACTATAGGTGGGGAAAGGGTGGTAAAGTTCAAGTTAACCTTGACTGCCAGGAGCTTGGGTATGTCTTCTGGGCCTGCGTATGATATGTATTATTTGCTCTGTGCATTGCTCAAAATTGTCTTTGATGTTTCTAACTTACTTAGAAAAGGCTTTGTGGCTAGCCTTCACCTGGGTGGCTATTTTTTACGATATATCTGGTTTGGTTGATTTGATAAAGGTTTAGAATTTCCTGTTAAATTTGCCAAGAGTGTTTTTGGTATCATGAGAGCTAAACTTATTTTTGTGTTATATGAGTTTTCTCTTTTATTATATAGACTGTTTATATTTCAGTTCTTTCATAGGGATTTGTTTTTACGTTTGGCTTATTTACGTCCGATACATTTAAGTCATAAATTTAGAATGTATCGACAATAAAATTTTAGTCAGCATAACTGGCATATTTAGTGCATTAGATGTTAGACATTTTTCTTTCATAGTGTAAATAGATGTGCACAACTGTGTTTTCCAAACTGTACCTTTTTCATTTTTAACACTTTGATTGACAGCCCGCTATTTTCAGCTAAACTGCTGCTTTTAAACCTGTGGTACGCATGCTGGTTGGCTACCAACTCGAAAAATACAAGTCCATGTGGTGGTGTAACCACTACTTTATCTTTCTTGATAATGTGGCCATGACATCCATTCATTTAAATATTTCTGTCTAGTCCTACCTTGTGTAGTCCTACTGTCTAGTCATAGGGTTCATCCATTATCTTTATATTGTATAAATTATGGCTTTTATATCTATAATATAATCAGACTTAATAAAGCCTGTTGATGTTAGGGGCATTAGTTATCTAATAATAGCTGACCAAAAATAACTTTTTCATCAGTCTGTCATACCTGCCCATTACTTCATTCAGCATGCCTAAATGTTCCCATTTCATGGCAATCCCCAAAAATTTTGTTCCTAGTTACTTCTTGCACCTTTAAACACCTCCAATATGCAGTATTGATTTCTGGGAATTCTTCTTGCAATGTGTTTGGTGTATAACATTACTATGCCAGTGTTGTCATGCAGAAATCTAAATTTTATTGTCTTGGTAGCATGTCTAGATCTGTGAGTGATCTCACATAATTTTTCCCACTCCATCTCTTAAGTTTAACTCAGATTTCCTCTCCCACACACCCTCCAATTCCCAAGCCTGTTCCCTTCTCCTTTGCTGAGATAATCCATACCTCTACTAACACTTTTTTTCACTGTAGCTGGATTTGGTGTAGGCTTAGTTAAGAACTGTACCAAAGCAAATGACTGAGCCATTCTTTCCCTTTCTTGCTGTTATTTGTGGTATTTCCATTTGAAGACCTTAATCTGTCATTATCTTGGAGGTCAAATGTGACTCTTGCCGCTTTCTCCCAAAAGATCTGCATCTTAACAACTCGTTAATTGTTCCAAGTATCTTGTTTCCTTGTTTATTCATGTTTTCTGGATGCAGTTACTGAAACATGATCTTGCTGTTTTACCTGCCTATTGTATGTATTTGCCCTGATGTTCATTGTACCAGTATTCTGTATGCACTTTTAAGCTTTTTGCTGTACTCATTGATTTCTCTTCATTTTAAGGTTTGTATTTTTTAACTTTCAGTTCAACCTTTCCAAAATGTGTTCTTAGTTTTTATGTCCCCACTACATCAGTCACTGAACTTTGTTCCAAGGTGCTTTGGTGCAAGTATACTTATGAGTAGCTTTGTGCTCAAATATGAGGTTTATTACAGAGAATTTCATGGCCAGCACAAAGGCCTAATCACAGTTCACCATTCTAGTTCAGCCCAGGCAAAGTATTTTTCTCACTTGTGTCCTCCATGTGTCTCCATCTTGTAGTAGAGTAGAGCTGTGGAAGTCAGTAAGTTGTGCTCTGTCTAGCACTGAACTCACTCTCGCCAAGAAGATTAAATAACTGTTAGCATGCAATGCATAAAGAATTGACAGAAAAAAGATCTATTCTGTTCCTATTCACCTAATCCATTCTGCCCCTGTTACTACTTATCTGGCATTGCAGTATTTATCTTCCATCCATCACCATGCAGGTGATGAACCTATGTGACAACTCCACATGTGGCCACAACAGCTACACACCAACAAGCACTACTTCTAAACCTGGTTTTATGGATGAGTCCTGGTATTGCTGTTTTATTGAGGTTCCCTTATTCTTTGAAAGGATCATCATAGAGAGCATATTTCTTTTTTGGGATCCCCTGAGTTAGAGCAATTTTGCAAAGGTGATCCTACCAGGAACTCAAAGCTGCAAACATCATAGCTGTGACAATCACAGGAGCCCACAGATCTCTCTGCCTTGATAAGGTCACGCATGATCTCAGAATGGGAGAGATGCTGGGTTGTCATATGATCACTGTGTGGCTGTGAGTTGTGTGAGAATGCAAGGAAGACAGCTGGACAGACTCAGGAAACTGAAATATGTAGTGAAGGTATCTTAGAATCGCCTAACATATGCTTTTGTGAATAATGATTTCACCTTCTGTTTCTGAAAGAGTTTGTTCCAAATCCATAGAAATGGAATCATAACAGACTGCTTCATGTCCTCAGTAGCTGGCAGCAAGGATCTGTGGTAAAAAAAATGAGCAGTGCTTTTTATAATAGTTAATACTAGAAGCTAGTGCTGGACTTAGTGCTGGCAGAAGGGAGGGGGTTTCTAGATTAAACCAGTTGGTACCAACAGGCAGGAAGATAACAGCTGCAGCATCATCAGAGTGAAGGCCCAGGCATGGAAGAAATGTAGAATGTCTTAAAGAATGACTTTCAGATGGCCTCCAGGAAGTTCAGACAATCCCTCCAATTACTTAGATAAGTCATTGACCTGCCTGTTCTCAGCAAGAGCGGCAGAATGCCGAGCTCAAAGGGGAACACCAACTGGAGGTGGAAGGAATACTTAAAAATATTCCTGAATCCATTGGGCTTGTTCTTTGAGGAGGCACTCGCTAAAACAAATGATTGGATTGAATCATTTTCTGTCAATGATGTCCACACAGAAGTAAATTAAATCCATGTTGGCAAGGCTTTGAGTGGATCATTTTCAGACAGAAATATTGAAAGTGCTGGATATGTCCGTGGTGCAGTGGTGAATGTACTTTCTCAGATTTAATGCAGAAGACTGAAATAGTACTTCTGTATTGACAAACTAGGACGATAGTCTCTATTTTTATAAAAAGAGAGACACAAGAGTGTGCTCCATAAACTGAGATACTGAGCTAGGCATCCTTCCTGGGTAAGAATGCTGGAAAGGAGGCCTCATCCAATAGCAGAGCCTGTGAATTAGGAGGAAGAATAATACAGATTTTGTCCTGCACATGGAACAGTGGCTGAACATTTTTTCCTTGCAGAGATATTGGAGGAGTTGTGAAATGTATCCAGTATGATCTATGTGCATTTTTTTGGAACTGGTGAAAGCATATTACAAAGTACTCTAAAATATATTGTGAGAAGTACTACAATAGGACTATTGCTGCTTGTGAATTGGTCATTATACTTGTGGAATGGTAGTTAGGTTTACAGTTTGTGTATTAAGCAAAGAATAATCCACGACCTTGAAGAAAGGAACCGGAACTCTGCTAAAGTCCACAAGGCTGTATTTTTATTTCTGAAGTATTCCAAAAGTCACAGACTTTTGGAATACTTCAGAAATAAAAATACAGCCTTGTGGACTTTAGCAGAGTTCCGGTTCCTTTCTTCAAGGTCGTGGATTATTCTTTGCTTAGTTTGTGTATTAAGTCAAATACATTCAAGCTAGTCAGTGGATTCCTCCAAGGCTTTATTGTCTTTCTTCTTTTTCATAATTTTCATGGGTAGGGTATATGAGTATGCAGCTGAGGTTTGGAGTGTGTCTGTTGCAGGGACATGAGGGTTGCATCTTTTCAGTCTACAGGTGTTGCTGTTCTCATGGCTTCAAGTGGCCATGATGTTCATCTTTCACTGGAGCAGTTTGGGGTGAATGTGAAGCAGCAGGATGAAAATCAGCACATCCAAAATCTGAGGGGATAGTAGTCTTCTGGAAAAGTGAGGATTACTGTTGCAGATGAGAGGAAATTGGCTATCCTAAGTGAAATATAAATGTGCTGGGTCTTGTTCTTAAAGGAAAACTTTACCCTAGAACTAAAGAAGTGTTTTTTTTACCTCTATCTTTGTTTCCTGACCTATTTTAACACCACAAAGTCACTCTAAGTGCTTTATTTGTAATTTTAGCCTGTTTTCCACAACATGGCTACCAGTGGGACTTGATGTATCAACGTGATCTTGTACTCCCTCAGCCCTTTCTCTTTCCCATAATACTTTGTATGACTCATGTCAGACATAAGGAAGTAACTTTGAATTCCCATGTCATTGACATATAATGAGATTTGGGAGAGTCACTGTTATTTTCTTTACCTTCTGTAAAAGGACTGCTTCTTTTCTGTTTCTAATCACTCACATTTATGTTTGGCTCGGACCTTATTTTACACTATACTTAGAAGTTATCCAGCTACAGCCTGAAAAGTAACTAAATTGCAGATCTTTGTTCAGGGTTTTCTTTTGTAGTCTGAGGAATTGATTCTACTTGGGTCTCTCAGTGCAGTGACAATTTTAACACCTCTGTAGTAGTGTCGGGGGAGGAGACTCTCAATTCCTTTTGAACTACAAAAAAAAAACACTGAACACTGGGCTCCTAGAAATAGAGGTGGCTAACTTCACGGCACCAGTGTAATTGGAGAATAGTTGTATGACCACCGAATCATACATCAGTGCACTGTATAAATGCATGGATCTTGCCATACTCAATAGAACCAAGACACTCTTCTCCAAAAAAAAGGAAGCCAATCTGGTGGTCCCCCTGCCATAAACAAACTCCACAACAGAAGGAGCAAACTGATCTAGAATAAGGTGAAGTCCCAAGACTGGAAAAACTCCCTTATCAGCCTCAACAAAAAGTTGAGCTCCCTCATCAAATCCTCTAAAGCTGGCTTTGAAAACAAAATTGCAGCAGGCAGTAAAGACAACCACAAGGCCTTCTATAGTTATGTAAAGAATCTCCACGGCAATACCCAGATTTGCTCTGAGCTACTGCACAGTGGTACCTCCTATACCGAGCCAACAGATATTGTCAATATCCTGGCCGACAAATTCAGTGCGAACCTTATCCCTCTCCCCCCAAAGGACCAATAATACTAGTAGATTGCCAGACGCCAAGTATTACTGCTCCACAGGTTAAAACAACACTATCCAAGGCCAAGAAGCTTCTATGGGACCTGACAATATCCCTGGCTGTGTTCTACATGAACTACAGAGTGAACCGTCACCTCACCTGTGTGCCCTGTTCAGTCACAGCCTCACCTCATGCTTTGTCCCTACTAAATGGCCCCCTGCTACAGTCATCTCTCTCTCCATAAAGGAGGAGCGGCTACAGACCCTGAGAACCGTCACCCCTTTAGCCTGATGAGTCTGATATGCAAAGCTATGGAACACATCATCATGGACCTGATAAACAAGGATATAGGGAATCTCCAAACTCTGCATCCCACACAGTTTGGTTTTGTGAAGGGTAGATCATGCCTGCTCAACTTGGTTGACTTCTTTGAGTCAGTCACCAGAGCTGTGGATGAAGGCAAGGTGGTTCATACAGCCTAGTTTGATCTGGCCAAGGCCTTTAATACCATTCCCCACTCAGGAATCATACAAAAACTCACTAAGCTAGGCATCAACCCCTATATCACTACATGGGTTGCAAACTGGCTCACAGGTAGAACCCACAGTGTGAAAGTAGCTGACTCCAAGTCAGACTGCCAACCAGTCACGAGTGGAGTCCCACAGGGTTCGGTCCTGGGTCCTCTCCTGTTTGGAATCTACTTCTCTGAAGTCCAGGCTAAAAGGAGGAGACTTTGGCTGACAAAGTTCGCAGACGACTGCAAGTTGGGAGCTATTATTAACTCCCCAAGTGATGATGACATCCCACAGAAAGACCTCACTGAGACCAACGACTAGTGTCAGAATCATGGCCTTAAGCTCAATGCCAAAAATGTGTCATTATCCCCTTTGGGAAAAACCCTGTTCCCATGAATTACCACATTGATGGTAGTCCACTGAACACAGAAGGCATTATAAGAGATCTGGGAACACAGGTTGACAGCAACCTCTCTTTTGACTACCACATTGCCACTGAGGTCAGAAAGTCCTTCTGTGTGGCACATCTCATTACTAAAGGTTTTACCTCCAGGAAGAAAGAGGTCATTGTCTCCCTCTACTCTTCCATCATTAGGTCAGTCATTGAGTACAATGCCCCATTTGGCATATACCTCACTAAACACCTAAAAACGACTCGAGAGGCCGCAAAAGTACCTCGCAAGGAGGATCCTAGACCGTAAACATTTGTCTTGTATGGACAGACTCAAAAAACTCCAACTATTCTCTCCCTCATATCGCCTACTTAGAGGCGATCTCTGCTTGAGTTACAAAGCCATGTCTGACCCAGCTCTGTTAGAAATGCTACATCTAAAGAAATCCCAATTCCTCCGCACCACACGCTCCAGAGACCTCAACCTCATTACCACAATCAACAGAACATGCTGGAGGGACAGATTCATAACACAGAGACTGCCCATGCTATGGAATAGACTTCTCATACATGTCAAGCAGAGCACCTCACTGGCCCTGTTCAAGAGAAATCTTGATGAGTGGATGGGAAATAGAAAATTCACCCCAGGGATCACTCCAGTTGCTCTAGTCGACAGAAGCACTGGGAACTAGGGTCGGATGGCATGATGCCAGGGTAATCCTATGGGCTAGGCTTGCAAGGGCTCCATGGTCATTGGCCTAGTACACATGTATGAACAGCTAGTTAATACCCCCACAAGAGGTGATGAAATCTTGCACTTGGTATTAACCAACATGAGTAACCACTGCAGCATCCCTAAAGTGTCATCCTCCCTGGTAAGATCCGACCATAAAGCTGTCACTTTCGAAGTCACCATCTCCCCCATCTCCCCTCTAGCTAGGATCAGACATAAAAACTTCTCCAAAACTGATTACAGCCTCCTTCAGGGATGGTATAAACAGCTTCACAGCCCCTTCCCCCCTGTAGGAAGTGGCATCAGTATCCAAAACTACACCAAAACACTGTACAAGCATTTATATAGATGTATGGAATCAGGAATACCCGAAAAGGCTAAATTATCCTCCGCAAGGAAGGGTAAACCTGTCTGGTGGACATCTGCAATACATAAACTCTATAACAAAAGGAAAAAGTTGCTGTCCAAGACCAAGAAGGAGCAGGTGCCCAATGGAAGCAATGTCTCCTTAGCCTGAACAAGCAAATAAGAGCACTAGTGAAATCCTCCAAAGCAAACTTTGAGTCCAAATTGGCCACATCTACTAGAAACAATCATAAGGCCCTCTTCACTTATGTCCACAACCTCAAAGGAAGCACCCAGATCTGTTCAAAACTGGTGGTCAAGGACACCACATATACAAATGCCGTAGATGTAACAAACTTGCTGGCTGCCAGATTCAGCGAATACTTCACCCCTCTGTCCCCCCATCAGTAAATCAGGACATCCCCAGTACCTTCCCCCTTGCCCTTATATCTAGGGAACAAGTCATCACTGCTCTCTCAAGGGCAGAAAATACAGCCTCCATGGGACCAGATAACATCTCAGGCTGCATCCTACGTGAACTCAGGTAGGAACTTGCAACACCATTAGGCAACCCTGTTCAACCAAGACTTGAGTACCGGCTTCATCTCAGCTGAGTGGAGGACAGCCACTGTCAAACCTTTACACAAAGGCGGATCATCCACTGATCTGAGAAATTATAGACCCATCAGCCTAACTAGCCTGATCTGCAAGGCAATGGAACGGATTTTCATGGACCTCATTAACAAGGACATTGGCAACCTCCAAACACTCAATCCCACACAGTTTGGCTTTGTCAAGGGGAGGTCATGTCTGTTAAATTTGGTCGACTTCTTTGAGACAGTTGCCAAAGCCGTGGACTAGGGGAAGAGGGTGCACACCACCTGCCTTGACCTGGCCAAAGCCGTTGACACTATTCCCCACTCGGGCATAACAGATAAACTCTTTCAACTAGGCATCAATCTGTATGTTACTAGATGGGTAGTAAACTGATAGAACTCACCTAGTCAAAATAGGTGAAGCCACCTCAAGCAGTAGACCCATCACAGGCGGCATACCCCAGGGTTCGGTCTTGGAGCTTCTGTTATTTGGGATATACTCTTCTGAGGTGCGGGCCAAAACCAATGTGCTATGGCTGAACAAGTTTGCAGATGACTGCAAGCTGGGTGCTGTCATTAATTCCCGTACTGATGTGGACATTCTCCAAGAGAGTCTTACTCAGACAAATGACTAGTGCCAGAAACATGGCCTCAAGCTGAAACCAAGAAATGCATCATCATCATCATCCCCTTTGGGGAGAGTGATGTCCCCACAAATTATCACATTAATAATAATGTCCTAAGCATGCAATCAGTCGTGAGGGATTTGGGCACCCAGGTTGATAGCAGCCTGGCTTTTGACCACCATGTTGCTTCTGTTGTATAGAAAGCCTTCTACATGGCCCACCTCATAAGTAAGGGTATCTCATCCAGGGACAAGGAGGTCATAGCATCCCTGTTTTCTTCCCTTATAAGGCCCATTATTGAGTACAACGCCCCTTTCGGCATGTACCTTGTAAAGCGCATGCAGCAGCTAGAGAGACCACAGAGGTTCCTTACCACGAGAATCCAGGGCCTCAAACATCTACCATACACAGATAGGCTAAAACCCGTATCTCTGTACTCAGTTTCATACAGACTCCTCAGAGGTGACCTCTGTCTGGTGTATAAGGCAATCATGGACCCCACATTGATGGGAATGCTGCATATCTGCAAGTCAAGCTCTACTCGAGTAGCTCCCATGCGTGGCCTCAACCTAGTCTGTGACATCAACAAGACTTGTTGGTGAGACAGATTTGTGTCCCAGAGACTCTCCCTCTCCACATCAAGCAGAGTACCTCTTTACCCCTTTTTAAGTGCAACCTGAATAACTGGATGGGAAACAGAAAATGTACCCCTAGGATTCCACCCTTGTCCCTGCTGGACAGGGACATCAGGTGCTGATTTGATTAAACATGGGCTAAACTCTTGGCTAGGCTTATAAGGGCCTCAGGGCCAATAGCCTAGTAACCTCCTATGATCCTATGAAGTTCTCAACCCATGACAATGTATGCATTGCATCTTTCTCAGTGCAGAGAGTCAGCAGTGCAGCTCATCAGATTGCCCCCCTCCTCCCAGGATGGTAAAGGCAACAGCATCCATTTATTCCTACCTTGTCTGTTCATCTGTCTGTCTCATTATCTGGTTTGCAGCTGGGGCTTCATTAATGTCTGCTGTGGAACTGCAAAGAAAATTGTAATGTTGCACACAACCCATTTACTGCTTATGAAGAGATTGTTTAGCCTGCTTTTCTATCAGTCACTTATTCAGTTTGTTCATCAGTCAGTGAGGCATAGTCAGACAGACCACAGATAATATATAACCTGCTAGAAGATTTCTTATTTGGTGGAAAAATTCAGACCGTGAAATTTAACCACCCTAGATTTAAAAGTGTCAGTATCTGGGCTTTGCTTTATTAATGTTAGTAACCTGTTGTAAATGTGCTCTTCACAAAGTATTGTAATGTTTTCTTTACCTTTTACTTTGGGTGGTGGATAAGATTAGTAGCCCTAGCACTGACACTGCTGCTCATCATGTAAGTCCTGTCAGTGCTTCTCGTAAGGCTGCAGAGTTGATTGATTAGTCTTCCGAGAACCAGTTTGGCACCAAGTACAGACCAGGATGTTCTTGTTTTATCATGTTCTAGTAAGTTAAGAAGGTCTAACATTGTTTGAGCAAAATGCGTACTTACTTTTTGCAACACAAAGTTCTGTGATATGTTTGGAAATAGCTCACTAACCTGATCGTGTTAAAGTGGATCTAATCACAGCTTTGTGCAAAGGATGCAAGACATACTTCCTTCTTGATTAAAAACAGCTGCCTTAAGGCACTGGAATTTTGTGCATGCTTCCTGACATGATGTTTAATGGAATGGATTTCTAGGACTTAAATGTGGACTTTCTTCATCCTATTCACCCACATTTATGCTAAATTACTTGGTATATTAATTGCTATGTGCTGCAGTTTTTTTAATGCCAGCTTGTTAGTCTAAGCTTTTGCATCAGAATGCAAGTATTACTGATGTTTTATGTATTTTTTGTAACTGAGGAGCAGATCAACAATTCTGCATAAAAATGCATTTTGCCTGATGGCACAATAAATAGCCTTGCTGCCTCACAACAAGAGGTTCTTCAGTTTGCTTCTTGGGTGGAGTGCATTCTGTGTACAGTCTGCATGTCCTTCATGCATCCATGTGGGTTTTCCCCAGGCACTTCAGTTTCCTTCTATCTCACAGAGATATCAGTGGTTGAATTGGCCTTCTCCAAATTGACCCTATATGACAGTGAATGAATGAATGAGTGATTGAGAATGTATGTTCTACAGCAGACCAGACCAGTGCAGTTTCCAGAATGAGTTTTAGTTCCTTGCACCCTTCTACTACTGGGATAGGCTTCAGCATACCCAATCCTTTAAAGGACAAATATGATTATTGAAACTAAATGGATGGATGCATCGATACAAGCTTGCTTGCATACAGTTTGCCTGTTAAATACATTCAGAAGAAAATAAGCAAATGACTGCTTACACCTTCTAGACATCAGAAGCAGAAAGACTAGGTATACATGCACTATCTGTAATGACCACCGTGGTACGGCGTATGAAGTACACATTGTAAGTTAGTATGAGAAATCTGGGTAACAGAAATATTAACCAGAATATTGCGTCTTTCCTGGGCTGTCTGACCTGCCCATTAATTTAGTTGACAAACTTTATATTATCTGAATGAGACGAGTGTACATTTCAGCAGCAGAGTAGTTCTACAGCCTTCATTTTTTTTGTTTTGCTATGCTGTTTATTACGTTAGAAGTTAGCTTTTTCATTAATTTTATATTCAAATAATTTGACTTTAGCAATGTAGTACTTTCAGAAAACTTTTTGGCAGCAGTTTTACTTTTTAATTAGAAATGTTTTGTGATTTATTTTACATTTATTTCTGCAGTATAAAACAGCTGGGTAGCATTCTTGGTAATATGCTTTGGGCTTTAATAAGTATTCAAGCTCTTGAAGTGACAGCTGAAAACTAGTGGACAGAAGCAACACAGACATCTGCTCCACTGAGACAGGACCCAGACAGTGTTTGGTGTGTTCTATTTGCGAATGATGCATTGCTTTTGTTCTCAGTTGGAGAGCCGTTTTAATTTTTTTCTGTACTTCTCCATATTTTCATTTTGCAGTGGTTTAGATACTTTTGAAGAACAGTTTCAGAGACATTAGGCAGACTGCACATGATATTCTTAGTCAACAGCAATAGAATGGTTGATATTAACTACATTTATGTCGTGTGGGCAAATATTTGTTTATTCTACTAATGACAGACTATTCCTTGAGAAAATTTCATATGCCTGACAGGAGCAAGTAGTTCTACTGCTAGTACTGGTGTGAGTTTTACTGTTAAGTCTCTCTGTGCATGAAAGTGAATGTACTTCAAACAGTGGATCCGTCTTTTCTGACTCATAAGGGCAAGTCATGCATAATCAGTCTGGTGGATTTTTTTGAAAGGGTCACCAAAGCAATGGATGAAGGCAAAATGGTAGACACCACATACCTCGACCTGGCCAAAGCTTTTGACACAGTTCAGGCATAGTGGAAAAGCTAAACAAACTGATAATAACCACCTGTTACCCGCATAATTGCCAGCAGGCTGACAGATAGGACACAGGAAATCAAAATAGGTTACCTCCAGAAAGACACAAGTCACAAGTGGAGTTCCCCATGGTTTTGCTGGGACCTCTGCTGTTTGGCATCTAGTTTTCTGAAGTAAAAATCAGTACCAAAGGACACTGACTGACTAAGTTTGCAGATGACTGCAAGCTAGGAGCAGTCACTGAATCTCCAAATGACTTAGCCAGCCTGCAATAAGATTTGGTCAAATAAATAACTGGTGCCAAAGTCATTGACTGAAACTAAATGCCAAAAAGTGCATTACTTTACCCCTAGGATGTCATCTATCACAGGGAGCTACCACATTAACAATACACTCTAAGATGGCCCAGTTGTTTGGGATTTGGGAACTTATGTGGCTAATTACCTACATACTATTAAGAAATGGCCTGTGTCTGGGATACGAGACATCCTATGACCCAGTACTGATGGATTTACTGCACATTAGCAGCTCATATAGCATCAGAATTGCTCGTTCTAGGGATCTAAACCCCTTTTGCAATGTCAACAGAACTGTTTGGAGGGACAGGTATATCACGTAGTGGATACCACTGCTCTAGAACAGCCACCCCAGCCACATAAAACAAAGTTCTTCCCTGTCCATATTCAAGAGCAGCTTGGATCTGTGGATGAGAAACAGAATATTTACCACCACGACTAACCCAGTAGTACTAATGGACAGAGGCAGCCTCTAAATTCTTTATCTCATGTGTGGGTCCCCTCAAATTATCTATGGCATGATCCTAGTTATTCTCATTAGGGTTGATAACTAATTATCATCCATGGGATGGGTAAAGTCAATCTCTAACCAAATGGGATAAGTTAATTCAAGCACAAAAAAAAAAAGGAACCTGGCTAAGCTTAAAATGGCCCCCAAGGACAGGTAGCCCAGTCCTTGCCTTTTAACCTGTGAACCTGCTTTGATGCTGCTTTATTTTTCTCTACTGGTTTGGCATACATTATGCCTTCCATTTCGATGTATATATTATATTAATAGACAGAATGAGCTAACTTTTGTGAGAGAATAAGAATATAATTGTGTGTATTTTTTCTGCTCATTCAGAAGACATGATTGACATTGTGAAAGTTGTTTTGCCCAACGTTAAATGGATAGTTATTTTTTGTGAATGTGTATACTTTGCATGATTTTTACTGCCTTGCCTAAAATGCAGTGAAGAATATGTTAATCTAACCAGCACTGCTACATACCTTCCCCTCCACATCAAAAATCTGGACAAAGGCCCATACATAGTAGGTACAAGTGGCCAAAAATCTGTATACTGATTAACATAAAATTAATATACATAACTATGTAACCCATCCTACTCCAATGGAATTGTGGGATACTGACATTCAAATGCATATTGAACAGATAAAATATTGAACACAAAATATAACCAGAACAATAGTGTTTTGTTTGTTTATACTAACATTTGAAATTGTATCAAACTTTGAACTTGTGTAAAAACTAAAATACAAACAATTTTCTTTTGTAAAAATTAACTGCAACACACACTCATATTAAGTAACACAAAATATAACCAGAACCCCAAGCCCCCCACTGCCAAAACCTGTAAACGATACTAACACCGCGACCATTTCTTCCTGATGGCATGACTGCAAAAACTTCAAAATATCTCATTATTTATTTAAATGTAAAATTATATAAATATAATTATGTAAATATTAAATAAATCTGGAGCCTTTCTCCCCGGGCCTCCGCTGAAAATTGGCTTTGTTCCAAGTCGGACTTTCCCAGTTAACAAATATAAAATAAAAATAAAATAAATAAAATAAAAATGTATCTTCTGCAAGCACAAATGTTTATTGATTGTTGAAAAGAAAGTCATCAGCTTATTCAGCATGTAACATGACACATCTGTCCTCTTAATTGGCATGTAACACACAAAATATTTGCTGTGTGTGTTATAGAAGCTTAGCTGGCTAGTCTATGGTTATTCAAATTAATGTAGAAGACAAGTTACTGGGGACATCACAACAAAAATTTAATTTTATTAACTTTAAGCTACCACAGCAAAGTCTTCCTATTTATTTCATAGTGCAGTCTAAAAACCAAAAAGCACAAATATAGAATTAATCTTTGAGGTGAAACTGCACGATAACCAACCACTTTCAGTATGCATATTCCAAATATTACTGAAAAAAAAAACAAGAATAAATCAGAATATTTCCATTAATAACAGCCTTTTTTAATTACAATAAAGCATACATACGTAGTAGTAATTAATATTGGCATTCGGGACGGCATTGCACTGGCAAACACAGTTTCTATATTAGACGATTATAATTAAGTTTAAGGCGTGTTTTTTTTTTTTTTTATTAACTTACCTAGAGCTGCCAGGCTGGGACTGGGAACGTGTGGATTGGAAGGAACATGGGTGGGCAGTGGGCACTGGCTGGAGCAGAGAGACTCTGGGCGCACACACCACTACAGAACTTGAAGGACTTTGACTTTGGTAGAACTTAAGTAAAATTAAATTGTTTCATTATCTGAACTGTGCAGCTGAGTAGCTCCACTTGCTGCTGTGATACACGTAATGACGTCAGTCAGCCACAACTTCTCCTTACAAAAAAAAAAGAAAAATCAAAAAAAAAATCTGGAATTGAAGGGGCCACTTGGGAATTTGTGGCACCCCGTTATTTTGCCCTCAAAACCAGTAAATACTGAGAAATTCAGTACGGTTGAGAGGTATGGTTAGAAATGTAACTGATTAATGCATCCTTCCAAGCACACAGAGCATTGTTGTTTTTATTCATTTTTTTATCTTGAGTATAACTTTCCAGCTTCTGTCATCTTTCTATGGTTATCATGTAGTACATTTTACTCCCATGGTTGTGCATGTTTTTTTTTCATTCCAGTCTCAGTTTGCTCCCTACAAGATTAGAGGAGTCATCCTTCTGTCTTCTATCTGTCCAAATGGCAACATCCGCTCCTGGATCAGTTTGCATTTACAAGTAGCTTTTTGTGATAGCTATGGAAGAGAAAGAAATCTGAACCTCTTCCCCTAACTTTACTTATTATTTACTGTCATAATTTCAGTAAAAGTTGGACTTGCTATCAACTACTCGTATGTTTTAAGAACCAATATATCATTGTTTCAACCCTTGTCTTTGCAGTACGTGTATTATCTTTCTTTTGAAAGGATGGTTTCTGAGTGTGTTCTTGGAAAAAAAAAGAAGAAACTTTGCAGTGAGGAGGGTGTGATGTTCACTTTCTAAATTATGTTATACACTTAGTAAAAATTGAACTGTAAAATATGTGCTACAAAATAATCAAATAGAAAATAGTAGGTAGTCCACAGCTGAGTTAAAAATGGAATATCCTTTAATGAAATACATAAACAAGCGATCCTAGTTGAGTATGATGAAAGCATAAAAAATATTCCTTATTTATATATAATCAGGTTGTTTGGAGCAAGGGTTACAGAGGATGGTTTTGTTAAGAGCAATAAAAGCATTAAATCATTACTTTAGCCAAGTCCCCCTTCCTCCTTAACACCATAGTGTAATCAGAGACTGTGCTACCTATAACTGAAACTAGAAAGCTAGAGACAAGTTATAATCTAAGACAAGTTTATTAACACTTTGTATAGGCTAAGCAACTAATCAAAACTTGGAAACTAACTAAAAAATGACTAACAAAAAGATCTACCAATAGACCTCTGCACAATAAATATTAATAAATATACAACTTTTAGCAAAGATCACTTTTATATCAAATAAATACATCATCAGATTTGTGCGTCAAAAAATCATAGTATGAATCAACATTTGTATAGATATACAACTGAAAACTTAGGTAGGGTGACAAAACCAAAAATTGCTAAGCTGGAAATACAGTAATGAATGTTAATAATAAAGCACTAAGGCAGTGATGGCGAACCTTTTTGGCTTGGCATGTCAAAAATTTGGAAAATGCCCTGTCGCTTTCATGTTGGTACATGAATAAACGAGTCTTTGTGGGTTCTGTTTAAGCAGCTTTAGTCTATACATACACATTACTGTAAAGCTTATTTGACTATGACTAAGTAATTTATGTACAAACTAACTGTTGTGATCATACACGTTTACACAGTGGCTGCTTCTTCAGAATGGCACTAGGGATTGCATGTGTCTGGAATATATACGTGCACGCATAACCTCGCACGCTTCCTTAAAGATATAGCACACACACGCTGCACTCTGATCTACATGTCCTAACATGACTCTGCTTGCATGTTACCCCCTGTACGTAAATGGAATAAAGTTAATGTGAATTAGTATACATTTTCTGAAGTAAAATAAGTTTATAAATCTTACTATTGTCATTATTAAGTGTAAAAAGTCACCGGTTTCAGGAGGGATTAACTGGGGCAATTGACAGGAATGTAAAACAGCAGATGAATAGAAGTGCAGACTACTTGCTCTTTGCAGAAGTGTAACCACGAAGAGAAAACAATGTCAGCGCTGCCCTCTGCATACTCTGGAGACAGTGCACCAAAACAGTCTTTGAGGTTAATTACTTCCTTACCTCTGCAGCAGTGTTGTTGAACTGGCTCCTGGCACAAAGTAATTCAATGCACTTCACACGAGCAGCAAATGCAAAAGCTGATTTCAAACACAAATGCATTCATTTGAAGACTGCAGTTGCAGATATCACACTTGTGCCTTGAAAATGAGCTTCCTGTGCAATGGTTAGAAGTCAAATGAACTGTGAGGCTGATGTGATGACACGCGATGTGTTGATGTGGATGTTGACAATCCATTTTAAGTTCTGGGTGGTGCAGGGTCACATATTTTATATTTTTGTTCGTTCAGTTTCTTTGGTAATTTGGTGAACACTGGTGTGTCGCCCAAAACATCGTGGTGTGTCACCTTTGGCACGCGTGTCATCACTGCACTAAGGCCATGGGGATCTGTTAGTGTGGTATCTAACTAACAAAACACTTAGTCTGAGTGTGCAAGAGTGTGCCCAAGAGTAATTGCAACCTTTAAAACAGAAATAGACTAGGCCCATTTGTGTGCAGTATCAGACACTGCCTAAAAGGAAAAAGTGTGACAAAAGTGTTCAGTTTAAAACCTAAAGTAGCATTTAATGTGGAGCCATCAAAAGTGATTAATATATACATGAGCTACCTGAAGTATGTCCTTTATAACATTGTAAGTTAGCGCTAAAAGAAGTAAACAGTGTTTGATATTTGTTTTTAAACCCAATATAAGCAAGTAATGTCAGCATTAATTAGTCCCATATCAGTCTTTTAATACTTTTTTTAAACAGTGGTGCAGTTTTCTGAGGTCTAGTATAATAAGTAAGCCCCAGTTTTCTAAAGCGTTCAGTTAGAGCTGCAGTAGTTCACATTTTTCTAAAAGATTAGGGATGTCTCCTTCCAGTTTCAGCAGGTCCACGCGATCATTAATTTGAAATTTAAAGCCAGTGTGTCTTTTGTGTAGCTGCAGGTGCCGAGCCAGTGTGTTATTCTTGCACTTAGCTCTAATTTAAGAAAGATGGCCAGAAGTCCTTCTAAGTCTGTTAAGCGTTTTTCCACATAAAATGCTTCACAGTCATTGCAGCTAACCCTGTAAACCACCTGCATTGCATTACAATCATCTCCTGCATTGGTTTTAATTATTTTCTTTAAATAAGGGTAGAAAAACATGTCTCCCTCCTGTATGTGCTGACAAAAGACACAGTTGGCTCCACACTTAATGGTGCATGTATCCTGTGGTCTGGGACTACCTTCAACCCAACTCCTGATGTTCCTGGCTTTCCTATACATAAAGGAAGGAGCTTCTCCAAGGATATCCATTAAATATGAGCTTTCAGTAATTATGGCCCATTTACTGAAAGCTCATTAATGATGCTATAATAGTCAACAGTAAAGGTCAAGATACAACTGGCTTTAGATTTATTCTCCATAGATTTCTTTAACACCCTCCTGTAAGGCCTGTTAAGTGCTGGTGCATTTGTACTTTTTAGTTCAATTATAGGTTTTAGTATGATTCTTAACATATTGCTTTCATATCCTCTCACCAAAAAAATGATTTTCAAGTTCATTTAGGCACTTAAGGAAGGGTTCTGTTTTTGTGATGATCCTAGGACTTAACGTTATAGTTCGTCCTGGTGGGATTGGGATGGAGACTCTTGTGTAGCAGGAGGTTTACTCTGGTAGTTTTTCTATAAAGATCTGTGTCCATTTTACCTTGGTCCAAGTCTTTAGTAATCGGCATATCTAAGAAGACTGCCGAGATAATGTTGTGGGAACAGGTGAAACGCAGGAAGCTGGTATTTTGATTCAGATAGTTGATAAACTCTTCTAATTTAGCATGGTCTCCTTTCCACACAATAAAAATGTTGTCAATAAAGTGCAGATAAACAGTGATGAGCTGCAGGTATTCTCTGTTATAAACATAATCCTCCTCCCAATTGCCTAGGGCTATGTTGACTAGGCTAGGGGCCATAGCTGCCCCCATGGCTGTACCAGTCTTTTGTTTATAGTAACTTCCATTAAGTGTAAACAAAATTGTAGCTAAGCACCATATCTGTAAGTTTACCTGTTCTTTCATGCTGTGCTGGTGTGCCATTGTTGTTTTTCTTGTAAGAATTAATCACTGTTTCAATACAGTAATTATATGGAAGTACAGTATATGATTTAACATCTATTCTTAATAAAATACTGTCAGCATCAACTGTAACATTTTTTATTTTCCTTAAAAAATAATTAGAATCTTTTATGTCTGTGATGTCTTTGTCAGCCAGTGGTTGTAACAAAAAGTCCAGTTAGATGGCAGTAGCTTCGGTCAGAGACCCCATGCTTCCATTGGCCTGTAAGGAGAGTTTTCTCTATTTTTATGTAGCTTAGGGATTCCAAAGTATTTAGGCAAGTGGGAGGAAGGTGTCTATAGATAATCAAACAAAGTTATCTGTTAACAAACCATCATCATAAAGTGTATACCAGTTGTTGAGTGATGCCTTAATCCCGTTTAACATTAGACTCATAATAGTTTGTGTCACTCAGCATTTCTTCTATCCTCTGGTTATAGCTGCTGGTACCAATAACAGCAATACCCCCTCCCTTGTCAACCTTCATAACCCATCAAGACTTCTCTGCCTAGCTCCAATAATGCTTTTTTCTCACCTTTGTTAAGGTTGTAGAACTTTCTTCAAACTGATTTTTGCAGTACTTTCCTGATGTCCATTTCACATTTGACTTAAAATGCTGCTAAAGTTTGGTGTAAGGGAAGGCAGTATTTACTGGGTCATTTTATTATTTCTTCCATAGGTTTTTTAAAGTGTTGTCAGATTTGCCATGGAACAGAACTTTCAGATTCAGTTTTCTGACATAGTGCTATATCAGACCTGCAGTGGGGAACAAATGTTAATCCCTGTGAAAGCACAGTAATCTCAATGTCAGTTAAGTTCCTTTTTTGGAATGATTGCAAACAGTGGGGTAAGTTAATATCGTGGTTGGTTATTCCATCTGGTTCTGTGTCTTGCTGTGTAGTTGGCTCCCCAGAGTGTTTCATTTCCCTCACTCCTGTCTATTGCTTGGTTCTACAACCTCCCAGAGGGGCTCTGCCTAGGGTTAGGGATCACTGAAACTCCTCTTGTGCCCACTCGTGTCTCGCAGGATTGTAGTAGTAGTCTTCCTGGTGAATCTGGTAGTGTTGTTCTCCTCTTGAGCTCTGACGTTGGTTCTGGTGATGGTGTTGGTACTGGTCCTGTTCTTGGAGTTGTGGTTGATGTCTGTAATGTCTCTGTTAGTGGTGTGGATCTTGGCATTCCAGATGCTGCTCTTGGTAGCCATGCTGTCTTTAGTCTCAGTTGTCTTGTCAGTTCTGGATCTGGTGTTAGTTCTGGTGTTCCTCCAATATGCCTCTCTGATGGTTCTGGTCCATTCTGTGATTCTGGGTGTGGTTCTATTCTAGGTACCCCTGCCCCTCGTTGGACCTCCAAGGTGTGCTGGCAGCTAAAGGGATCTGTGAAAATGGAGGGAGAACTTCTTCCATCTATGTCATGCCTCTGGTCTTAGATTGTAACTTGTCTCTAGCTTTCTAGTTTCAGTTATAGGTAGCACAGTCTCTGATTACACTGTGGTGTTAAGGGGGAAGAGAGACTTGGCTAAAGGAATGATTTCAGTGCTTTTATTGCTCTTAACAGATCCACCGTCTGTAACTACTCCCTTGCTCCAAACAACCTGATTATATATAAATAGGGAATGTTTTTGATGCTTTTCATTATATTCAACTAGGATCGCTTGTTTGTGTATTTCAGTAAAGGATATTCCATTTTAACTCAGTTGTGGACTACTTACAATTTTCTGCTTGATTATTTTGTAACATGTATTTTATAGTTACATTTTACAGTTCTATTTTTATTAAATAAACTAAGTGCAAAACATAATTTAGGAAGTGAACATCAAACTATCCATACTGCAAAGTTTCTTCTTGGTTTGTTTTGGACCCAGTATAGATTGCATTCTGGGTTGTCTGAGACTTTGAGGGATACCACAGATTTCTCTTTTTGATTGTTTTCTTGAAAGTTAATAGTTGGTCTAAAATTCATAATACTCTTTGAGAGAGTGTTTCAGAAACCTGGAACTATTTTTGAGAAAACTGTTTCACACATACGAAGTGTGAGTGGGGGCCCGTATAACTGCATATTGTCATATAAGAATATTGGACTGGTCTCTAAACTGCAGCCTACTGAGGAGTCATGCACAGTAGCCATCATTTAGTATTTTGTAGATGAGTGTACTGAGCAGTCAGGTTGCTGTAATGGGTATCCAGTTGGTTGAACTGAGTGTAGTGCAGTGTTGCTCATGTTTGCTAGATAGGTGTATGACTGGCCAGCCACTTTCCAAAGCTTCAGAGCACCTTCCATACACCCAAACTGTTGAGCAGCTCAAGCTGAGCTGACCAAAAGATAAGTTTGGATGCAAAGCCCTTCATACCTTATTAATTATTTTATCTTTAGCTAATTGAAAGAGTGTAGTCTTGTGTGCAGAGAGAAATGCAGTTAGAGGGAGGCAGTATTCCAGTCTGGGGAGGAGTACACCTATAGCAATAGTTTAGTCTCAGTGGTCAACAAATTAGATGTTTTTTATGAAACTTTAAGATGAATTGATGCCTTGTTGACCCAAGCTTGTGTGTGTTGGTGGAATGATAGGTCTTGGTTTAATGTTAGTCCTATGTACCTGTATTGATTAATAATAGCAAGAAAGCTGCTGAGAGGGTCCGTAATGCTGAAGTTAGAGATGTTTCTTAGTTTTTTAGCGGTGACAAATAGCATCCCTGTGTTTCCTTGTGTGCTGATGAACAACTTAATTTTACAAAGATAATTCCGTATAGCTTCATAATCCTTCTGAATCAGTTCACTGTTCAGAATGAATAACCTTTGGTTAGACCTGGTTAGGACAGTGTCATCTGCATACAACCTTCCCTTCCATGTGAAGCAGAGTCCATCCCTAACCCTATTTAAATATAACCTTGACCAATGGATGGGAAATCAGAAATTAACCCCAGGTCTGGCACCCATATCTCTGATAGATGGAGACAGGCAGTAATACTCAAACTAACATAGCCTCCCATTTAACCTGTAGAAATTTTCTAACTAACATACCCCCTCTTAATAAATGCCCATGATGCATAGGGACACAATTAGATTGGATTGCATAGGTAGACTTATAAAGGCTCTAATGGTTGTTAGCATTGTATATACTTATGAACCTATACTTTGTACTTTTAATCTGAGACAAATCCCAAGGTAGGTCATTAGTATACAGTGAGAGTATCAGAGGACCCAGATTTGAACGTTGCCAGGTACCTTGTATTATGCCCCCAGTTAGAGTTGCACTGTAAGATATCCAGTCTCTCAGAAAGCTCTGATCTGATGTTGTCCTTTTCATTCTTCCTCACCTATGAGTCTTGGATCTGCTCCTCGGATCCGACTTGCCTGCATTTTCTAGACTTTGGATTCCATTCTCGAGCTTCTCCCTCTTCCTGTAATGCACCACACTGTCCCTTTCTCCTCGTATCTCATTTGCCACCGTCCTCCTAAGACAAAGGATTCAGTATCTCAAGCTGCAAGAAGTTTTTTTTGTTCTTTATCTTGTTTTTTATTGTTTATTTCCTTGTACTTATTTCCTCCCTGTATGATTCTTTCGACACACAGGTAGATTGATTATGGACACGTTACTAACAGTTATTGTAATTTAAATAGAAGTATTTCCCTTTCATTTCTAGTTATCCTGTTGCAGGGCCATAACTCACCTTTCCACTCATATCACTCAAGTTTTTCACATAATGTTCAGATTTTTACTTCATGTTTTTGGTTTGTTCCCCATAAAGTTCGTGGTATGCTGGCATCTCTGTGGATTGAGCTCTTTATGTGATGATTACATTAGAGTTTAAGACTTAATATATTTCAGGACATGTGGGCTGACATGAATCCTGCTGAGCTGGCAACTTTCTAAGTTATTAGCTAAGGAGGTATGTTCCTGCAGAATGCATTTTTTTTTTGTCAGTGTTGTTGACAGTTCCATAACCATTTTTTGGCAGTCTTTTGTTGTTACTGTTGTTTCCTCTTCCTGGTACCATTGAGTTTTCATGTGATTAGTGGGCTGAATCCGTAATCTAGTATAGAAATTTTCTCTTCCTTTTCAGCTTGTCCCATTTTCCTTGGGACTGTCTTTTTAACCATGCTGCTGACCACTGGTGGCTCGTGTGGTCCTGCTTTGCTTGAGACCATATATTTGGCTAGTCAGGGAAGATGTGCTTGTCTCTCAGTTGTGCAGAGTTTTGCAGTGCGTCCACATTTTTGGCTCATGTTCTTGGTCTTTCCCCTCATGACAGTTGTGGTTTTTTTGGCAAATCATTCAGGACTAAAGTCACTAAATAATGACATACAATTGAGTTTTCAGACTTAATATCATTCAGAAAATGCATGGCAACACAAAATCTGTTAAGCTGGCAACTTTCTAAGTTTATACGAGCAATATTTAAAATCTGACCTTAAGAGGTTAAGAGTTGTAATGGCATGAAGTTTGCGTTGCAGATCCTGAAATCATACCAAAGACTGGTAAACTGGATAGATTGTGAAGTACTTCCTCTGTCAGGTCTGGCTAGGCAGCTCTACACTTTGTGCTTGTAATGTTGGGGGCCAATCGCATTGTGCACCTGCTGCTGTTTTAAACTTCAAAAACCTTTCAGCTGGTTTCCTTCGGGGCTCAACCCCCAGCTAAAAGAAAAAAGTATACCAGCATGTTATGAGAATTTTGTATTCGACTCCTTGGATCTGAAGTTGTCAGGGCCTCCATCAGATCCTCAATGCCTCTTTGATCTGACACTTTAGTTTCCCTGAAGAGTTCCTGTTTGCTTGTCTTTATTCATTGGATCCAAACTCTTTGGATCTGAATGTATAACCACTGCCACTGTTCAACCACAGTGGATAGTACAGTCACTCAAACTTTCTCGGATCCTGGTTATTCCTTTCATCAGACCCAGTTTATCCAATCCTTCTCTACCTATTCCTCTCGTCCTAAGACTTAGAGCGGATGGAAGCCAGGTACACATGGAGAGCCACATTCCCTTTGTTTTAGATCCAATTTCCTCTGGTCTGGAGCTCCCAGTGTGTTTGTTTTTCAGGTCCAAGATGATCATCGGATCCAACGGTTTGGTTATTTGAGGTTTCTGAGCCAAATATGGAGAGCCACGTTTTCTTTGTTTTGGATCCATCTTTCTCAGACCTGGAGCTCCTGGACTGGTGTGTGTGGTTTTTCTTCGGATCAGAGATGATCATCTGATCTGATGGTTTTTGTTATTTGCTGTTTCTGAGCCAAACCATTACAGTTATACTTCTCAACTGTACAGATTTTTGCAAAATATCTAGAACTTTGCGTTAAATATTTTTGGTCTGGTTTTCATAAATTTTTGGTTTTCTGACAAATTACTGGCAAATCATTAAGAATCGTATTTAGAAAACAATGGCATACATTTGAGTTTCAGAATTCAAACCCTTCAGAAACTTCATGCTAATGCAAAACCTGTCTTCTGTCAACTTTCTAAGTTAAGAAAAAACAGTCTCTTGCACCAAAGTCCTCTGTACGTAGCAGATCCACGAATATCCAAAAACAAGCAAACAGAGGACAACCACGTCAATAAAAGTACCATAAAACTTTATTTCCACAGATGAGTGCTTTCAGGCCATATGCCCTTCATCAGATAACACACAGTATAAAACCTCACATATTTAAAATAAATATCAGCCTATCACATTTCAATAAAAAGCCCTCCTTTTCTTTAGGATGGGTTTTAAAGGTATATACCCATTAATACCAGGAGACCTATCTGCTCCTAATCGCACTATCCACCTGGTTTCAGCACATTCAGTTTCATTTACCAAATTGCCCCCCCCTGGTATTTGGAATCACAACCTGTATCACCATAAGTAGAAATGAATGCGTAGGGTTATACTTCACATGTAATGCCAAAGCATTGCGCTCATTACCAAGTCTAATATCTGATAAATGTTTATAAATTCTGGTCTTAAACATATTATTGGTTTTCCCCACTTAGTAAGTTTCACATCCTTGACATACAGCTATATATACCAAATTCTTAGTTTTACAATCAGCATATCCTTCAAAAACATATTGTTTATTTGTCCTGGGATGTACAAATATTTGAGATTGCAATATGAAGTGACAAGCCTTACATTGATAACATGGGAAGGTACCTTTACTATTATCTTAATATTTCTCTTATTACAGGGTTCCTTATATAATATATCCTTTAGATTCTTATTCCTCCTAAAAATAAATTTCAGAGCATTCCCTATTTGTGTCTTAAGCTCTGGGTCAGTGCACAATATTTGCCAGTGTCGTTTAATAATATCACAAATGTTACCCACGTCACTACTTTAAGTGAGGACCATTTTGATGCCCTAAGTTTGTAAGAGCAATATTAAAAAAAAATTGTCCCTATTTTTTGGGCCTTTCCCCACTTTTATTTATGGCTTTGTCCAGATTTCTTGCTCCAAGAGGTTGAGAGGTATGGTTACAGTTTCAGCAGATTGTCAGGTCTTTCCCTTTCTTTTTTGTTTTATTAAAATGTTAGCTTTCTAGAAAATCACTGATCAATCTTATGTACTGAAGTTGGAAAATAATACCACACATTTGAATATCAGAAAAGACTTGCCTAATGTATAACCTCTCATGGTCCCCATTGTTGAGCCTCCTTTGTTCTCTCGGGATGCTAATTCTAGGCTCTGACAGGTATGTGCCAGATTTTTCTGGGATCCAAGCATCCTTTGGATCTGACAAAAAACAAAAAAATTTTGGAACCCAACTTCTCCTCGTATCTGACCAATGTAAACTAGCGATCTCTTTCTCAAATCCTAAGCTTAGGATTCAGCAGGCAACTGTCAGCCACTTCTCAGATCCAAAACACCCTTCAGATCTGAACTGTTGACCCACTGCAATTTTCAGTCAAAACTTCTTCAGTCCCCAGACTTAGGATCTGACAAGTAAGTCTCAGGTATTTCACGAATTCACACCCTTTCAGGTTTTGAACTTTTGTGCCAGCACACTGTCACCCTGGTTGGTCACGATTCAGTCCATCCTACCACTTCTGTGCTAGGATGATTGGATGTACCCTATACTTTTTCAGGATACGTACTATTACATCATATTATACAGGTGCCGCAAAAGATATCTGCATTTCCAGTTGGTAGCCATTCAGTAACAATTCAAAGTTCTGCCCTTCGGACTCATCACAGCCCCCTGAATGACTTTCCATATGCATGCCATTAGTGACTGCTCTCCAGAGGCCTGAAGGTTTTCAGGTAGTTCTGTTTCTGAATGTCTGCCCCCCCCCTACCCACCCACACACACACACACACACGCACACTGCTCCAACCAGGTATCAAGTGTTATAAGCCGGGGATTGCCCGTTTTAAATCTCCAAATTTTGGAGCATTGCAATAAATCTGGCATAATCAAATCTGTCCCCTGTACAAAATTTGGAATTCATAACTTCTCAGTTGACTATCACAAAGCAGTTAGCTTCTTTGATTCTTCATGTCAGTAAGAAATTGTGTGGTGCTTGCTACCACTTCTGTCTCCCTCCATCAAGATTAATTCTACAAGATCAGGATTCTTTTCCTTCTCAACCTACATCTGTTCCTATAAAACCAATTTATAAATGTCTTCGTCTCAGATGGACCCAGTCAGACGACCTCTTCCTAGGCAGAAAGTTTCTAATACCACCACCCCCCCCAACAGCCACAGTGGTCAAGGACGCTTCCCATCTGGAGTAGGAGGAGGGTGGCCTCCCAAGCGAAAGATGGTACAAAGCACATGGTGATGTTCTTCGTGTTTTACTGTTGCAGTTATCACCTGTGGGTTATCCCAACTGTGGTAGCCCTTGGCTGGCCCGAATACCAGAGTCAGTGTTTTTCTGCGTCAGCTGCTGTTGCTTGCAGGCTGACATCAGATCATCAGTGGTATAAAGGAAGGCAGCCGACGTCATTACATCAGTCCTTCTTGCCATTGAGCCTGTTGCAGAAGCAGTTCACAATTGTGCTGGCCGGTCACTACCAGAGTTTGAATTACAGCTGAAAACGTCTAAAGCTAACTATCCCATTGAGGAGCCTTTTTTCTTGCACTAACTGATGCCTGAAAAAGTTAACAACACCGAGACTTCCACTCTTACTGCGCTGCTTGTTTAGGCCCAGAACACGACGTCCCCCATTGCTGGTTCTGTCCTCTTTAACGTGATAACTATTAATTGTAGAGCTCTTTTCATAGCCAAAAAGAAAACAAGTAAAAAGGCAAATAATAAAACAAATAAAATACCACAGTAAAGGCAGTGAAAAAACGATGAAAACTCAAAAGAAATAGCGTACACCAAGGATATAATTTTTGATATAATTTTAGATAATAATTTTTTTCTTTTTGATAAGACATTTTATAAACAAAAGAGAGGAGTTGCTATGGGATCTCCTGCAGCACCTGCCTATGCCAATTTGGTTATGGCATGGTGGGAATTTCAGTTTTTACCCCATTTACGCAACAAGTTTAACATCTCCTTCTTTTGTCGTTTTGTTGATGATTTGTTTTTCATTATTGAAGGTGACTCTAGTTACTGTTGATTCCTTTCTTTTTGAAGTAAATTCATTGTCTAGTTATTTGAAATTCACAAAAGGGTTGTGTCGGTTTAAATATCAATTTTTTAGATGTGCTTCTCTGGTGGGATATTGATGACATGAGATTTCATAGTGGCATTTATCGCAAAGAGACGTTTACCAACAGTTATTTGCATTACACCAGTAACCATCCTAGGCACATCGTTAAAAATATTCCTAGAGGACAGTTCATTAGAGCTAGCCGTATGACATCTAAAAATTGTGATTTGAGTTGTGAATTTGAATTTATTATCAATTTGTTCGTTGACAGAGGGTATCATAGGTCTGATTTAATAAAAACTAGTAAGGAGATTATGAGTAAACGCCTAGACATTTACAAGGCGTTGTTGGATTATACTTCCAAAGAGACTTCATGTCTTAATACTGTTTCCATTAACAAAGCTGTTGATACTAATTTGATTTGTGCCCTGGATATGACAGTTGATAGTCAGCGTATTCAGCAAGTATTGATTAAAAACTGGAGGATTATAAGAGGTAATTCAGATTTATATAATGTCCTTGGTGATAAACCTTGTTTTGTTTCAAAAAATAATTTTAGTTTAAAGAAAGCATTAGAATTTAATGACAACCAACTTGTTACCACTGTGACTGACAAAAAAGGCATGCACTGTTGTCACCAGTGCAACATGTGTCGATACATTTCTGAGGGTCTGTATATTAACATTGACACCTATGAGAGAACTATAGGTGCTCCATGCTTTGTTAATTGTAACACAAAAGGTGTTGTTTACATTAGCATGTGTTCTAGTTGTCCTGCCTTTTACATCGGCATGACTAGTAGGCATTTAAAAACACGTATTAGGGAGCATATTTACGCTATTCGTCAGAGACGAAACTAATGCTTTATTTAAGCATTTAGTAACATGTTCCACATTTAATAAGTTTTTGTTTTCTATCTTGGAAGTTGTTCATCCTGATTTGAGAGGTGGGGATTTTAAAAATTATCTTGAACAACGTGAAACTCTCTGGCAAATTAGATTAAATTCTGATGTTTACCCTGGTTTGAACGACACTATCAATGTTAAATGTTTTTTTAAATATAGGGAGTTGTTCATTAATAAACTAGCTGACATTAGTTCCTTTTTTACTTGAGTTTGTACCTTTAAGGCTTTTAAATTAGTTTTGTTGATTGTTTAATTAATGTTTGATTAGATATGCTATTTATACACTGAACTGTGATGGATTTTTTATTCTGATGAAGTCTACGGATGAAAGCGGACAATAAATTGGTGTACGCTATTTCTTTTGAGTTTTCATCGTTTTTTCACTGCCTTTACTGTGGTATTTTATTTGTTTTATCTCTTTTCATAGCCAATTATTTTTGTCTTCCGTCTTCATTTTCTGAAATGGAGTCCATCAGCCAACAATCTGTAGAATTTCCAAAAAAAGTAAGGATAAAAATAGACCAAACAAGGCCAAACCTTCTGACAGCTCCACCGCTAAGCAGGTCGGCAGTTCTCCGGAATTCTAGTGAGGCGCCTTTGCAGCCCCTGATGCTCGATTCGATACATTCTCAGGCCTCTGCTGAGACCCTTTTGGAGTCCAGTATGCCGCAGAAATCTTCTTTGTCTTTTGAACCTTTGATTTGGTTGTCTTTGCCTCAATTGGGTCCAGAGCCACGACGCAGGCACCAGCTTCCAAGGAGTTCTTTCGCACTACCAAATCTAGACTAAAACCAACGTCCTTTCCTCTGACTACCATTTCTCTCAGACCGATGGATACTCTTAGGCCTAGAGGCAGGGCCACTCCTAAGAAAATTACCAAGAGCCACTGTTTTACCCCTCCTGCACCACCCCAAGCTCAAATGCTTAAAATAGCAGAGGATCTTATCCCCGTTATCAGGACTAGTCAAGGCCGCACCTTCTAAAAGGAAAAGAGACCCTTCCCCTGAAATTCTGACAGAACAGGATTATGAGGAGTCTGATTATTCAGATTATGAAGAGGAACAACAACCTCTTAGTGCTTATAAGGATTCAGATGCAGAGGAATCCATTCCTTCTGCTTCCCCACCAGAAGATCCTTCCTTTGGGGAAACCCTTCACACCCTCAGGGAACATTTCCACTGGGAATACCAGGACTTCCCTCAGTCTAAGAAAAGACTAAGAGAGTTTCTAGACCTGCCCCAGCACAGACCCCTGGCCATTCCCCCCTATCTTAGAGGTGGTTGATGATGTCTTCCATAAAGCCAGCTTAAATCCTGACGCCCCCCCCCCACCTGTTCCCAGAAGACCTGACAGGTACTACAAATACCTGTAGAGCTCTTTTCTGTAATTTTCTGTAAATACCTGTACAGAAATCCTGCTGCAGACCCGGAGGTTATTACACAGTGACCAAAAGAAGCTAAGGCTAGTTCTGCAAAGATACTATACCACCAGCAGCAACGAACAAGCCAACTGTAACAAGCCAACCTTTTATTGCTTAGTGCCTCGGCTATGCAGCCTTCAAAGAGTAAAACAACATAAAAAACAACAAAGTTGTATACACACAAAATTTGTGTCACACCCACTGCAATTAATCACTTAAATTACATGCTTCCAGTCACATTTCTTATTTAACCTTAAATGTTCCAAAGTGTTGAATTTTAAAATATGTGATGTTTCCTTTTTACATAACTTAGTATCCAGATTTACTAGTTCCCCAAAGATACCTCAATTTTTTCCAAAACACAACCAATAATATTTTTAGGATTACAACTGTGAAATTCAGAAAAATGACTACCCAAGGGGCTATCTATTCTGGCATTTTTATGTGTCTCAGGTGTTCTTGAAAAAGGACTTTAAAGCTTCTGGTCTCACCAATGTAGTATGTATTGCAACTAAACCTAAGAGCACATATAACCCCACATGTATTACAATTAAAATTGCCCCTAACCAAAAATTGATGTTCATTAATATATTTAAAACTATTGATCACATTTTTACATATAGAACATTTATTACATGGTATAGTGCCTTTAAATGTAAACATTTCAGCACTAACATTCATTATGGGTAATTCAAATTGATTATGTACAACCATGTCTCTAAGTTTTTCTGGCCCTGTTATAAGCGAGTTTTAACTTTTCTGGCAACAACTTATTTAATTCCTTATCTCTAAACAACATGGGCCATAATTGATAAGCTGTATTAACTGTTTTGTCACTAATAATATTGTAAGTAGTTACAAAGAAAACAGTACTTAAATTATCTTCGTTATTAGATACATATTCAGTAAAAATATTGTAGATGTTATCAGACCAAGAACTCATTCTGTCCCTAATGTTTCGAGCCTTCATATTATTTTGGGCATTAGGCCACCTTAGATTCATAACCGTAGCCTTGGCTTCCAAAATGATCTCCATCTTATAACCCCTATTTAGAAACATATTTTCTGATTCCAAAATTTCTTGCATAAAGATTTCATCCCTATTACATAGTCTACGTATCCTTAAAAACTCATTATAAGGTAAAATCTTTATTAGGTGTTCTGGATGGCAACTATTATCATATAAGAACTGCTTCCTATAAGTAAACTTATTATATAGCCCAGTTATAAGTTAACTTATTATATATTCCTACTCCTTCTGACAAGGACTCCAGAGCTCTGGACAGATGGGGTAAAAGTATATACCTCTGCAACCTTAGCTATCAGGGCACTCAACTGTCAATTCCACATGTTAAAATATCAACAACACACTTTGGAACTTTTAAAACAAAAGATTTCTACTTTTCCTGACTCTACCAATTCGAAAGAGCTAGCAGATTTACTGCACTCTACTTGTCAAGTGGCTAAACACTCTTTACACTGTGGATATGATGCCCTAGAAGCTTAAGCAGGGCAGCAGTGTCAGGATCTGTCATTAGAAGACATGCATGGTTGAAGGAACAACCACTCCCTGATCATGTCAAATTTAAATTACTTGATGCATCTTTGGATAAAGACCGCATGTTTGGAGAAAAAGCAGAAGAGGTGCTTAAAAAGATGGAAGACAAAGCAAAATCTATGCAAACAGTAAAAGATTTTCTTCAGGTACAACATCCTATGTTCAGCAGGAATTTTCCCTCAAAACACTGGTCCTTTCCCACACCTAGCAGACAGTAGCAATGTAAGCTCCGCAGGGACAGACCACCAAGACTCATATCCCAGAGACAGCAAAGAACCAAACAGTAGACAACTTCTGCTCCAGAGGCAGGGAGTTCTAAGCCATCCCTGTATGACAGAAATACTCAATGACTCCCTCTCCCCCGTCTGCCCTCTTTTCACTCACCAAAAGCTAGGAGGAAGGCTCTCCCTCTGCAAAGAGAAGGGGTTCTCTGTAACAAAGGACCAATGGGTCTTAAAGGTAATTTCTCAGGGATACAAATTCTCCTTTAACAAACTCCCAATTCCAAGAGGGTACCCAGACCTACCACCAAATCAATGTGCAGAGGCATTGTAACAAGTCCAAACTCTCATATTCCAAGGGGCAGTAGAACCTGTCCCCTCAGATCAAACGAGCAAAGGCTTTTATTCCAGACTATTCCTTGTTCCCAGAAAAGAGAGCACTTGGTGCCCCATCCTGATCTTTCCATTCTGAACATCTTCCTGGTGGTCCCCAAATTCAGAATGCTAACTTTGCAGCAGCTACTGCATATGCTGACAACAAAAGCTTGGTTAGTTACCCTAGACCTAAAAGATGGCTACCTCCACATCCCCATAAGAGAATCCTGCAGAAAATTCCTTTGCTTCAGTGCAGGCTCACAACATTTTCAGTTCTCTGCGCTACCCTTTGGCTTATCTGTTGCTCCCAGGGTATTCACCAAATGCTTAGCCCCGGCCGTAGCCTTTTGCAGACAGAAAAATATGCAAATTTACCCTTACTTGGTAGACTGCCTCATTCAGGCAGAGTACAAAGTAAAGCTCCTCAAGGACCTCCTCTTTGTCAAAACCCTCCTAACCTCCTCAGGGTTCAACAACAACGAGAAGAAATCAAAGCAAACTCCCTCCAGGGAGATCATTTTTCTGGGAGCTCTGCTGGATACAGCATCCCAAATGGCCTTCTATCCCCAGAGAAACAGAGCTTCCTGCCTCTCTACTTTACCCAGCTGGCTGCCAGAAGTCACCTCACTGCGAGGAAGTTCCTGCAAGCCTTAGGGTACATGGCATCTTGCATCCTTCTAATTCCTCTGGCCAGGCTTCACATGAGGAAACTTCAGTGGTATCTAAAGAACCTTTGGTGTCAGCACTCTCAGCCTCTAGAGACCTCTCTCCCTCTGCTCCCCTGTATAAGGGCCAAGTTTCTCTGGTAGGCAGGGGCCTGTGCCCAGAACAAGGGTCTTCCCTTCATCTCCCTACTGGCCAGACCATCACCACTGACGCCTCAGGCATTGCTTGGGGTGCTCACCTAGCAGGCAGGTGCACCCAAGGTCTTTGGGTTGCACAGCACCTTTCCTTACACATCAGTCAGAAGGTAATTATGGCAGTACAAAAGGCTCTGACATCCTTCAAACCCCATCTCAGGCCAGGGGTTCTCCTTATCAAAACAGACAACACCACAGTAATGTAGTATGTCAACAAACAGGGAGGGACCCAATCTTACCCTCTGTGCAGGCTAGCCATGAACCTCTGGCTGACAGCCTCCTCCATGGGATTGCACCTGATTGAAAACAAAAAAATAGGTGTATTGGTGCAGAAAAGACAATGAACCAAAGAAAAAAGCACCAAAGGGACTGTAGAAATGTTTTTTAATAAAATAAATAAATACAATCATCCAAAGTAATTCATGTTAAGTGCTTTCATCACCATAAAATGACTTCATCAGAATAACTGATCAAGGATATACTCCACATTTAAATACTCTCCCGCGAATAACTGCAAACCAGTCAATTAACTAATTAGTCAGCCTTTGAACATTTAAAGCACCAGGTACAACAAATGTTAAATTCTAAGCATAAAATATATATATGCATTAAATAAAATTCTCATACATTTTACTGATTTTTTGTTTTGTTTAAATCACAAATTTTGTTGAATGTTAATGAAGAATCTACAATGAATAAAAAACTTGTATTTGTTATGGACTATCCTAGCAGTTGCTAGAAAGTGCGTAACCAGGAAATGGAAATCCACTTCAGAACCATCATTTGAGGAATTCTTGGAGTTACTAAAGGAAACTTCTACAATGGAAGTAAAAGAAAAGGAACTAAGGATTTTGCCTAAGCAGTGTTCTAACAACCCTTGGGAAAAGATCTCAACTCTTTTTAAGACACTAGAAGTAGACTCGGACTCTACTTAAAAGAAGAAAACTGAAGAAAAACATTTCAACTCATAATATATACAAAACGACTCAAATGATTGTATCTATTATTTCTAACTCAGGCCTTATGTATAAAATGTATATAGTTTAATTATTTGTTTAAAGTAGCACAAAAATTTACATTTGAAACTCTAATATTTTTGAAATCAATAAAAAAAATTTTTTGAGCAAAAAAAAAAAATCCATTTCTATAAACTCCCTCATTCAAACAACCCAGCCTTTGAATACTTTCCAACTTCCATGCGATACAGAGAGATTATTAGAACCACCATTGACTGGTTGCAACTTCTGACCTACAACTGTTTTATCATCATTGATCTATATTATATCTAATGTTATTCCTTGTGGGATCCCTGAAATGTGTGTACATCCCTGTTACATACTTATGGCAAAATAGCCTTTATTATTCAGGCTTATATCCACATACTTAATTTTGTTTATTTTATTTGTTTGTTTGTTAATTGGGTGAGTAAGCTGGTACAAGGCCCCACTGAGCTATCAACACAGATTAAACATGAATACAAATACATTTACAATATACGT